>NC_056750.1:369595596-369598096 GCF_019279795.1 Protopterus annectens
CACAGGTACTTCCTGGAAATGATGTGCCTGGACTTCAAAGCATGTGAGCAAGTGCAATGGCTGGAGGTGAAATGACAACAGGCAGAATTTTGGAGAAACAGGGAGAGGGCGAGATAGAGAGAGAGAGAGAGAGAGAGAGAGAGAGAGAGAGAGAGAGAGAGAGAGAGAGATCATACTTTACCAGGGGTAATGGGATATAGGGAGAGGGAAAACCAAGCCCTAGAAGCCCAGGGTGATGGTGATTTTGATAGTTTTATATGGACATTTAAAATGATATATGAACTACTCCAAGTTGATCCACGTGACCACATTACTCTGTAAACTGTTTGACTATCTTGCTCACAGTTGAAGCAATACTTGCAGCTTCTAAATAGATTTGCTGTTTTTTATTGCTTAAATTATGCTAATTTTAAAGCATGTTTATTTTTTGAACTAACTCTAGAGCTGTATGGAAAAGAATTCAATGAGCACAGAAGAAAGGGATGTGATGTGTGAGTCCCCATATTACAGAAATCAGTACTTATTTTCATAGCTGGTGATTAATGTAAGGTCACCACATCTAAAATCATTGCAGCTCTTTTGATAAGGGAAACAAGCCAAAAGACATGAACACATGGTTGTCATACTGGCAGTGCATTACTGAGGAAATGGGTATAAAGGGGGAGCCTCTACCTAGCTAACAGGTTCCCACCACATATGACGGGAGTAACTAGCACTGCACATGGATATAAGGGGTCCCATGGGGTGCCTAAGTTATCATAGATGGCCAACAGGTAAAAGTGTATACCATGGGTTCTAGCCCATGCCCAGATCTCTGGGTAGAATGTTATAAGTGTAAACAAAAGGGGGATATATGGTCTCATTCTGCACTGAGGCAGGGTGGGCAGTAGAACTATCAGGAAGCAACAAGGATGCTGAACAGTATGGCAGTGGTGATTTGTCTAGAGATGACAACAACTTTACAGAACTAGCACAAAAGTCTATATCCTATCCTGGTAGATGGAAAGATGTAATTACCAAGAGGGACATAGCCTCAGGGATAACCACTGTTAAGCTCACAGTGGTTAGAAAGGAAAATTACTACCTTGGGCCATCATTCTAGTTAGGACCTTGGGAGGTATGTGTATTAAGGTACCATTTACTAGAGTTTATCTAGATTGTGAAGGAGCAAAGAAACAAGTAGGCAACTGTGTTCAAAGATATCCATGCAGATGTCCTAACTGGGAATGACGTGCAAAATGCAATACCTTTAGTGAATGCAGGTATATAGCCAGGGATACAGGCAAACACATAAGGATGGTAATAGTGGAGAACCTAGCTTTGGCCCAGGCCTTCAACAGGGCTGATGATATGGTTACTATAGAGGGGGAGCTAGTCAGTAACAGCAAGACAGGAACTGAACCACAGCAGGGGGAAAGGTAATTGGCTTACCTTGGAAAGGGTTACTTCAAGGGGATAGGCAGGTGAGAGTAGTCAGTCTAAATCTAAGACATTACTGGCAGAAGGGAGTTGGAAAAGGCCAGTAAGGAAAAGTTGAGGAAGGCTAAAGAGTCAGACCCTAGCTTAGATGACTTGAGGGAGGTAACCAAGGAGGCTCCTGATATTCAAGAGCAGGGGGAGTCCTTTTATTAGAACAGTGTGTTATTGTACAGGGAGTGGGCTCACAAAGGAGAAATAGAAGGAAAAGGAATAAAGAATTTTGTAGTACCCAGGTCCTGCTAACAGAAAGGTCATGCTATAGATAGTTATATCACATTTGCAGTTCATATGGGCATAAGATGTACCAAGTTAGGCTTTGCAGAATTTTTATGGGTTAGGAATTACAATGGATAAGACTAGGAACTGCAGACTTGTGTGAAGTGCCAAGAGGTTTGTAAGGCAGGGGTCCAAGCCAAGGCTGTTTCCATACCTGCAGCTGTTATTAAGGAACCCTTTTAGATGATGACTGTGCACACTGTAGGACTAGTACCCCAAGTTTTTCATACTTTCAGAGATTGTATAGTCAACGAGTGAGGGACCAGCTAGATCTAATTTGTGATAAGTGGGAGGGTGAGTGTGATTCCCTCAAGCAGTCTCCTGTGGCATGTCATATAATGAAGAATAGGCTTAAGGAGCTCATGGGGATGGCCTAGGAGTACTTGATGCAAACCCAACAGTGGTGAAAAAGTTAAGTATGATAGGATAATCAGAAAGTATTTTGTTGGGCAGCAGGTGATGATGCTCATTCCAGTTAGACATAACCAGCTGAAAGCAGACAGGAAGTGTCCTTTCACCAGTGTGAAAAAGGTGAGTGGAAATAATTATGGCAGAGTTCCAAGGTTTAAAAATCTCAACCATGTTCAGCTGTAAAGAGATAAAGCGTACTTTCACCACTGTGGAAAAGGTGAGTGGTGATAATTATGATAGAGCAGCAAGGGAGGAAAACAGACCCTACCATGTTAAATTGATAAATCTGAATCATGACTGAGAGGTCCTGGTACTCAGTATCAGCAGTGTGGTA
>NC_056750.1:369600596-369683096 GCF_019279795.1 Protopterus annectens
CAGCATTATGGTCTCTGTATACCTTTAGTCAGTGTATTCAGTCACCCTGTCACACACTAACACTGTTGCGTAATTTAACTAACATAACTTCCTTGGTTAAGTTGTCTTGTGTTTACGCATACTGTCAATGATGACTACATCCCATGTAAAATCCTTCCCTTCTGCTATGTTCCCATTGTGTATGCCCTCATATTTTGTGCTGAAATGTTTCTGATCCCTCTGCTCTGCTGCACCAGATCATACTGCTGACTTGGTAACTCACAGTTACAGTAAATGTACCAACCACCGATGCTGGTTTATAAGGCCTACCCCTGTCAGATACTGATGTTCTTACCTTACTGTCAACAATATAAAATGAATGTGTTGTAGCCCTCTGCTTGTAACTGTTGTTAGCTTCTTCAATAATCAAAACCCTTAATGTGTTGCTTGCTGTTACCTTGTAACAGTTTCTGATTAAATCATATTTTTTGTGTCATGACTAAAATGTTCATTATCAGAAGAGTCAATAAATAAAATCTTCAGGTCAGATCTGCCATTTACTGTATTGTGTTGTACAGTGTAAAGACACTATTATCCCTCTTCTTCTTTCGGCTTTTTCCCGGTTAGGGGTCGCCACAGCAGATCACCTGTCTGCTCATGATTGGCAGTGGAGTTTTACAGTGTCAAGTTGCCAGCCCAGCGCCCAACCTTCCACAAAAGGCACACACTCACACCTAGGGCCAATTTAGAGTGTCCAGTCCACCTACAACATGTGTTTGGAATGTGGGATGAAACCGGATCACCCGAAGGAAACCCATGTGACCACAGGGAGGACATGCAGACTCCGCACAGAAGGCACCCCAGCTGAGGATCGAACCGGAAAACCTCTTGCTGTGAGGTGACAATGCTAACCACTGCACCACCATGGCCGCGTCCTGTTGTCCAGATGCAGTATTGTAACACATTTATGGAAATGTCCAGTTTTGATTAAATTACTGATGTATGAAAGGCCTATTTCCCTATGGGATCATTAATATATTTCATCATTTACTTCCCTTTTCTACCTCTGATCTATACAGATGTTAAGACGTGCTGTAAGTATTTGCCACTGTTTTCTTTATTGTCTTTATTTGTTTAGAAATGTCATTCTGTTTAGAAATTTTAAAACCACTTTACATTTTGAATGGATGTTAACGCAGCTTGACATTTTTTTACACCTTAAAAGAATTAAATACTAATGAGACATTATTCTGAAGCACATGACATAATGCAAAAATTGGCACGTCATCTCTTAATAAACATCAGTAGTAATAGCAGGAGTAGCAATAAAGGAGAATATATATTGCACAAGTACTGCCTAAACTTTGGAACGATCTTCCTATAAGTATTAAAGCAGTTTACTGACCAGTTCTCAGCACAAACTTGACCTACGTGTAGGTACTAATTAATCCACACAAAGAAAATGACAGTTAAGCTTAAAGAAACAGCCTATGAACCTGTAAAACTGTGGCGCATCTTGTAACCTATGAAAAAAGCTGGAAGTTTGGTGTGAGGAAGGTACAGTCTGAGCAGAGTAATAAATAAGTGGGGGGCTTTTCAGACTTGTTGTTTGTCTGATTCCTGTGGTAGAATCAATCCTTGTCAAAATAAACAGAATATTGTTTATGTGTGGTTTGGTGTGTTATGCTTACTCACCTGTTGCTTAAAATTAGGTCTGAGAAATTAGATTTCAAAGCTTTTTGTGCAAACACATTTAGCATGTACATGATTTTTAATGTAGATATCCTCTCTAGATCTCATAATGCAAAATGCATGATGACTTTTAACAATTCAAGGAGAAATAAGCTGACCAGTATTTTTAAGGTCTGAATTTTCCCCAGTTAAATCTAAATCACTAAGTGTATACTAAGTGTGCAAGATCTGTATTCAAGGACATCCCTACCACATTTTTTGTGCTTTTTAGTCATTCAGAAAGATTACATGAAGTGTAGATGTAGGCTACGGCAACCTTTATAAATTCCCTTTGATATTTAAGGCTGCAAGAAAATCAGTGTGTGAGTTATGCCTGTGCTGTTTGTTCACTGAAAACACTGTACACATTAATGAATGCCTGACTCAACATTCAATGGTGACCATTTTTACATATCTGTTGATTCTATTAGTCTCTGCCTGTATACCACATAAGTGTAAGAAGCAATTACTCCTGAGTCACACCTGGAAAAAGGCACATGTGCCTACTGGTCTTGCCTAAATATTATATAAATATATGAATAATGTAGATGAATATGGCTGAGTCTTTGCTATATACGTTAAATAAAAGCACACCCAGAATAGTCTCTAATAGGTTATTAATACCCACATTCCTGCAGTTACTAAGGCTGGTCTTAAGATGTATTTTTTAAGAACTTTCTTTCAGACATTCAGAATTCCAGTCCATAAAACCTCTAACCTTCAATGTATCTGTCTAACTCTGCAAAGTGTGGTTTGATCTGTGAAAGACTTTAAGCCAAAAAAGTATAGAAGCCTGCAAATCTTACATAATACCTAATCTCAGATTAATTAAGCATTAGTTATCAAAGACCTAGCTTTTTTAAGTCTAGCTGAATACTGCTCTGTAGCAAATATCTGTCATCAATACATGAAAATGCCTGCTCAAAAATCCTTAAAGCTGAGCATGGGATTCAAGGGGCATTAATTACCATAGCTGCTTTTATTGCGCTTTCCTTTGCGTTTTTTGTGATTGTGTGATAGCTGAAGGACAATAACTGATATCAGTAGGAGAATGTAAATGTATGTCATAGTTATATGTATTCTTAGGGTTAAGTAAGTGTAGTAGAGGGCAGTTAAAACCAAATTCTCTTATAGTCCTGAACCCGAGCAGTTTGTAAACCCCTCTATCATGATCTGCAATCACCAAATCTGTGATCTGAAGACGTTTTCAACTTATGAAAACAAAAGTGCCTGTTTGAAACTTTTTTTGGCAGAATCTGAACCTTTTGTGGATATTTTTTTTTGTATTGCAGTGGAATATTATCTCTATCCTGTGTATTTTACATTGAGGACTTTCACTGGACTGTTGGTTTAATGACTGTAAATTGTGATAGTGGGACTTACGAACTGTTTGAGATCAGGACTATAAGAGAATTTGGTTTTAACTGCCTGTGGTTTTAAAATCATTATGAGTTGGAACTTTAATCATAGCACATATTGTAGAATAAATTACTAAGTTTTTCATCTATAAATCTCCCAGGTGTTCCTGTTTCTGTTTCTACATAGTTTATTGTTTTGTCTTTAATATTAAGTGTAGTAGAGGGTTTAAGATCTACAGAATGTGCAGTATGATGACAACATTGATGAGAAAGAGTTACTATCATTTGTCTCTGATATTGTACTGGGCCTATCAAGCTCTATAAGTAGTGCCTTATATAGCTTTCAGTCCATAATGGCCTTTTGTATTAGTTGATACAATTTTAACTAAAGGTGTACAGAAAGTGGAAGAGGCCCAGCATAGCAGCATGGAGACATTGATTGTGTGAGGTACATCATAGCACATCATGCAGTCTTTTGTGACAGCATGCAAGCCTCCTTCACAGGCATTGATGCAGCTGTTTCCAGAAAAGCTTATAACTGCAAGTTAATAATGCAGATTAGTACATTTACACCTCCTTTTGCCTTGGTACATTCACATTATGCATCTGTGTATATTCCTGTGTAGTCTGCAATTGGCTATACATGTTGCTCACAAATGATTTTAGACTGTGCATATTTCTGTCTTAATCATACGTTCTGCTGAAGGTGTTACCATCACTATCTCTGATCTTTGATTTCTCTTTGATCCCGGTTCTGACACCATGTTGTTCTCCTACTTTGGACACAATTGAAGAGTCTTCGTGGGTTCTGCTCAAGCAGATTTATTTGATACAAACACTACGATAGAAGTTTACTGACTTTAACTTAAGTAACTTATATACAAATGAACTGTTGTAATTGGGTCAATATTACCACATCAAAAAATTCATTACTCCAATGGCTTTATAACTGAAAATGCAGATAAAAGAACTGTGGATTGTGAGATTGTGGTACAGTGAAGATAGGAAAATTTGCCCTTTCCTCACTGCAGTGCAATCTCAGAGTTGGTATATATAATTAGCTGGGGGGTGTGTGGGGGGCACAGCCTCCTACAAAAGCAATTTCTATTAAGCGCATTTTTGGTTATAAAGCCATTCGATTAACAGCTTTTTTGATGTGGTAATATAGACCCGCTGTAATCATACATGCTTACTCTCTGGCTGCACTTTCAAAATGGCACTAGGAATGGCACATGCTTAACATTTCTATGTGCATGCTCAGTCTTTGACGTGCTTCTTAAAGATACAGCACATAGCACGTGCTCTCTGATCTACACTTTTCCCATCAACACCTTTAGAAACTGCATAAATATAAGTGTGTGTGTGTGTGTGTGTGTGTGTGTGTGTGTGTGTGTGTGTGTGTGTGTATAGTACTTTTTGTAATTGAGACTTAAGCAAACTACAGTTTAGTGGTTATTTTATGAAGCATTCCATGTAAGAACTAAAAAATGTGCAGAGTACCTCTTGTGTTTATAAATGGATAAACATGTATGTCAAGATATACAATGTGATTTTCTTACTTTGAAATTTTTTCTAGACGACAAAGAATGTAACCCATGTAAGTAAATCAAAATGATCAGAGTATATACAAAAATATCTTCTGTTGTACAACAGACAGCTTCCTTCTCTTAGCTTACTTTATTACTACTGGTGTTTTTGAGCATGTAGTTATTGATAGGAACAGTGATCAGAGGCTTATTATCAGGAATGATCTAGAACTGTAGTTGTAAAGAACAAAATGGTGTTGCAGGTTGTTTTTTTTTTGAATATCAGTATCCCATTACCATTGTTAGGAATGCAATGCAACCTCATTTGTCTTTGTTTAGACCTCTGATATTTGTTCAGAATGCCTTCATATTCCCTAGATGTAAGCCTGTAGTTTATTTTAATATTTATGAAAGCAGTTAGACCTGTTAATGGTTTTCTGTTTTTTGATTCTACATTACAAAAGTATTTCTCAACAGGCTCCACAATTTAGTACAATGTATACATTAGGAATATGATTCAGTGTGTTTCATATTTTATACATATTAGACCATGGCTGCAGTATTGCCTTCTGAAAGAAACAGATACTGGAAAGAGTAATGACACATTATTCTGACATGATCCTAATGTCAAATGTTTTAGAAATGTGTTCCTTAATAAAATATTTAATTTATATACCTTCCCTGTATTTGATGCTTCTGGGTTTTAAAAGGAGACACACAATATTCAATACATCAGTAGGTATACAAATAGCAATATTTGAAGGATTCATTGAAGTGAGATGCAATTGCTGACAACTGGCTGAGAGCTAGTGTCAATGCTCTTAGCTTGCCTGAATGTATTCTTGAGAAATAGGGCATTATAATGCAGTCCAGATATAAAGGAGGCAATCAACATACTCAGTCCTGTTCTTACCAATAAAAGAAAGGCAAGGAGATTGTGCTAACAAATGTTGAAATCCAAAAATACATGGTAGAAGCAAATGGGCAATACAAAATAATTCAAATAGAGAGGTTTACTGTCTATGTTAAGCAATATTCAACCAATTCTTTCAAACAGAATATCAAAGTCTAACAAGATTCATGAATAATAATTGAACTAAGATCAGAGATCCATTAAATGACTAGTGGTTATCAGGCCCATTATGTATAGTGTGTTATGGGCAGGAGGGGGGAATCCTAATTTTTTGCTCTGTTACTGTCATGGTGCATTTTTGCACAACTGTATTATGACATAAGAATGATTTATGCCAGGAGAAGTAAGGCAGTCATTTTCTTGGAACCTAACATAGAAGGATCTCTCATCTACTTCATCTTGCCTTGCTCTATTCTGTAAGTAGGAACAGTAATTCTCTAGATCAGTCAGAAAAATATAGTGAGAATAGTTAAGTAATGTTTTTCTGAAACTGTGAATCTTTCCAGCTGTGTTATTTTTAATATTTCCTGTGACTGAAACGTTGGTGTTTACTGTAAATAGATATTTCATATTTTAATGTTCTTTTATTATTTATTATTAGATATATTAAACTTTTTATTGTGGCTAGTCCTTTAGAGGGTGTTTTTACCTTTGAGAATGCTTGTGTCTATTGATGACACTGGGGCCACTCCTGAAGCCTGGCTGTTTGGTCAACATTACCATTTGTATTAATATTGATTTCACTCAGTATAATTGGCTACCCTTTCAACAGCCTTAGGAAGTTGGCTTTTTAGTTTCTGGTGAGGGTGGTAACTATCTTATAGTCTGGGCAGAAATGGGCACATTGGGTAAATCTGTGCCAGCCTTTCCCAGGTGTGTGTGTATGTGTGAAAATCAAATCTCACAGTGTGTGTGTGTGTGTGTGTGTGTGTGTGTGTGTGTGTGTGTGTGTGTGTGTGTGTGTGTGTGTGTGTGTGTGTGTGTGAGCTACATGGAGCAGGGACATAAAGCACTTGTTTCACAGAGAAGACTTGGCTTGGACACTCAGCTGAGGACTTAACTATATAGTTGTGCTAGTAGGGATTCTTACTGGGGCCCTGGAGGAAGACAGACAAAAAGAAATCCAGACCCTGGCCTGACTGCATTCCCTGTGTGCTCATAAGGAAATTGTGTTTGATGTAGAGAGGTCTGCATCTGGAAATACTGAGTGTATCCATTTGTATTCCAAGTGAATGTCCCTTTCCAGTGTCAGTGGTGAGGATTCAGACTTTTTGATGACTAGCTCGGAGTGGGGATGTCACAGTACCTTTCAGCTCTGCTTAGGTCTAGTGTCATACCACAGCTTAAATAGCATCACCACATAACTGCAGTGGGAGGTTCAAACAGCTTTAAAGGCTGTAAGATGCTTAAGCCTGTAACAATATTTTTTGTGTGGCAACAATGTGTGATACAGCTTTTAAAGCTATTACAGAGCCAGAAACACTCCACTTCTGGCAACTGTCTGTGAAGCAGTGCTAAGTGGGTTACAGCTTTTAAAGCTGGAAAGCATCCTGTGCTCTATAATCCTTTTTCTTTTTGTCTCTGTCTTATAACACATTGTAGCATATCTACCAGAGAAGTCTTATGTGACAGCATTAAATGTGTTACAGCTTGGCTGTCCTGCACTTTTTTCCTGTAATCATAACTGTCAGTACATGTAGCAGGTAAAATTCTATGTACTGCAAGGAATTGATGCAGTTAGGTCTCACTGGTCATAAATAAGTAGTTATGTTCTTGAAATGGAGGTTAAGATTCATCTCTCAAGATTTTCTTTACTCCTCTCTTCAATTAAATTTTTTGACATCTGATTTTGAACATGGTTATGGTCAGACAAAATTACAGTCCTCTGTGCTTTTGACCCTTCTTTCTTTTGTGTGACTGATGTAGGTGGTATATTGATTTGATTCATGTGTATCTTTGGAGCTTTACTTCCTGAGACTCCATTGAAAATAATTCTCTAAATAGAAATTCCTGTGAACAAAAGTAATGAATAAGGATCATTGATACAGGATTCATTTATATGAATTGGAAAACTAAATGCATTTCAGCTTAAAGGTCCCATAAGGACAGATTGATTGTAGTGTAGACGTATTGAAGTAGCAAAGTCTGCTCTTCTCCTGAAATGGATGTCTAATTTACTTTGAGAAACTGTGGAAGGAAGACCACATTGCAGATACTCTGAGAAGAGACATTACTGAGAATAATTGTGTAGAAGTAGCTGCCGACCTGGGAGTGAGTCCTTATCACTCCAGATAATGTTCTAATTTTATGACAAATGCAATTAGCTAACCTATTGAAAAGGAGTTGTCTCATTAGTGGATGACATGCTTTCCTTTCATGACAGAAGCATACAGTTGATCAGCCTGTTCATATAATGCAGGATTCTTATTTGGGATAAAGTAAAAGTTAAGATTTATTTATGTTAAATTCATAAATCACATTTTGCATACAGGAAACATTTCTCAAGGCACCCTTTCCTTAAAAAAGTTTATACAAGGTCCTTACATACTAAGGTTAGCAAGTCAAAAATCCTTCTATCTCAAGTAACAGCCAGTAGAAACAGTCTTCCAAGACATATTTCAAATCTATAAAAATGTTGTAGTTCTAATGTAGGTAAGTTCAGCATCTCAAGAACAGATGCCTAAGATGTCTTCAATGTAGTGTGCTATTTAGGCGGTATTTACCAATATTATTTATGGCTAAAAGAAGCTCCATAGTCAGTAGGCAGAAATAGCTAACAGATGTAAATCTAAAATCAATACTTGAGTAAGACAGCTCAGCATTAAACACACCAAATGGGCTAATACTTGAGGGACTGGAACACTCTCAGCATTAATAGAAATGTCTTTTTAATGCCCCTTTTAAAATCTAGTCAAGTTAATGATTAAGAGAGAAAAGATTTTCTAATGTTATTTCTCTTAGCCACTTTCAAAATAAACATCTAATTGAAGAACGTGAAATAACTTCAGTTACTATATTCTTAATATATTTATGCAAACAGTTTTATAAATTGCAAAACTGGAAATTGTAACACTCAATACAACTATCACTCCAAACACCCTGTTATCAATGTATCAAATTATTTGTAAGACATTAACTGAGTATTCTTCACACTTTTAAACTGAGAGCTATCAGTCTGGGTAGAGAACATTGCCTTAGCTGGGAGAGAGCTATCAGGCTGGGTAGAGAACCTTTCCTTAGCTGGGAGAGAGCTATCAGGCTGGGTGGAGAACATTTCCTTAGCTGGGACAGAGCTATCAGGCTTGGTACAGAATCTTCCCTTAGCTTGGAAAGAGCTATCAGGCTGGGTGGAGAACCTTTCCTTAGCTTGGAGAGAGCTGTCAGGCTGGGTACAGAACATTCCCTTAGCTGGGAAAGAGCTATCAGGAGGCTGGGTACAGAACCTTTCCTTAGCTGGGAGAGAGCTGTCAGGTTGGGTACAGAGCTGTCAGGTTGGGTACAGAACCTTCCCTTAGCTGGGAAAGAGCTATCAGGAGGCTGGATACAGAACATTTCCTTAGCTGGGAAAGCGCTATCAGGAGGCTGGGTACAGAACCTTCCCTTAGGTGGGAAAGAGCTATCAGGAGGCTGTGTACAGAACCTTTCCTTAGCTGGGAAAGAGCTATCAGGAGGCTGGGTACAGAACCTTTCCTTAGCTGGAAGAGAGCTATCAGACTGGGTACAGAACCTTCCCTTATCTAGGAGAGAGCTATCATACTGGGTATAGAACCCTCCCTTAGCTGAACAAGAGCTACAAGGCTGGGTAGAGAACCTTTACTTAGCTGGGAGGGAGCTATCAGGCTAGTGAGGATAAGCATAATGAATAGGAAATGGTAGTGAGTGAAGACTGGTGAAAAAAATAAAGAAAATTAGGAAAGTTTTAGTTTATGCCATTTGCATTGTGGAACATTAATTATGGAGGATAGATATTTCAAAAGATTGTACCGATACAGAAATTATATGCAATGGGGTAGTGAGTTACAAACTGTTAGAAAAAAAGTTTTATAAAGGCTCTTTTGCTAAAGTTTATGGTGAAAATGGCCTTTGATGGGTATCATACCTCTCAACCTCTTATAGCAAGAAATCTGGACAAAACCATAAATAAAAGTGGGACAAAGGTCCAAAAATCGGGACATTTTTTTTTAAATACTGCTCTTACAAACTTAGAAAGTTCATAGAATAACAGGTTTTGCATTAGCATGAATTTTCTAAAGGGTATGACGTCTGAAACTCAAATGCCTGTCATTATTTTATAACTTCAATTTCTATTGATGTGCCAGAAAACAACAATTTTATGAAAAATGGACCAAATATATAAGGCGAAAATCTGGACATTCTGTGAAAATCTGTACAGTGTAGAGGTATGATGGGTATTACAGCGTGATGCTTGAGTTCTTATGGGTTAGTGGGACCTAATGAAGAGGTAGCTAATAGAAGGTAAAAGTCAGTATTAAGTAGTTTTATATATATATATATATATATATATATATATATATATATATATATATATATATATATGTATATACCAAAAATAAAGGAATGTGACTTGTTTTATAACAAGGAAAGTTTTTAATAGTGCAAAGAGTGAGACTGATATAACTGTGTATAATCAGATTTATAAAGAAATGTATTGTTTTAAGCATAGTATAGAGTCTTGTCTGAAACAGTAAAAGTTGTTATGTATTCAAGTCTGGGAGCTAAAATACTTTTGGCAATAACCTTTCAGCATTCAAGGGTGAGGTGGCCATCAGATCTGTATGAAAGTTTAACATGCATTAATGGCTTGCTAAGAGAAACTTCAGTATGATTATGAAATGTGATCTAACTACTTATTTTCAGAAAATGAAATGGTTATTATAAAGATTCAATGCAAGTAATAGGATTGCCCCAGGGGTCATGAAGGCGCATTGGGAAAACAGAAGAAAGTCACTGGGAAGTACCCAAAACCACAGTTTTAATTTTGCAAGTTAACAATAAGTCTGTACCTGTTAAAGTAAGGGTAAGTATTGTAGTATTGTTTGAACCTTACAACTATTTTCCCATCTTTTGATATGAAAGGAATAAATCGTCTGCATATGAAATAATTTTAAGTGAAGGAGGGTGGGACAGAAATTGATGAAGAAATAGGAGAATAGGATCAAAGAACTGTGGAGAACTGCAAGCTTTAAGGGTTTGCGTATGAGACTGAATATTTAAAATGGACTGAGCTAAACATCTTGGATATATAATTATGAAAATACTTCAGAGATTCATCTGCAAAACCAACTTTAGAGAGTTAGGTTGGTAGTAATTGGAGACCAACTGCACCAAATCAGTGAGTCATACCATTTGTTAATGTTTCAACAGAACAGGAACCATTGGTTGTTTTAGTCTGGTATTTTATCTAAATGTTTCAATGAACGGAGTAAAATCACAGAACAGTGATGGTAAGGGAGTTTCTCCTTATCACCAGTATTATTTTGGAGTAATTATATTTAGAAATTGAGGGCATGGAGGGTTCCGAAGGGCTTGTCCTTGCAAGAGCAGATTATTCTTTGCTGCAGTTGACAATGTGCAGTGTTGCTTTTTACAGAACTAGTTTGGATGAAAATTGACTAAATTTAGAGCCATAAATATTCAAAAACATTCTTTAGATTTGCAACTGTTCTTTTGAGTAACTTTATCTATGCTGGTATGCATTCTGTTGCTGTGTTTCATATAATCATGGTATTGAAGGCAGGCTGATATCTATATTGGGCAATATGGACGTCCTCAGTTTGTGATAGTGTTTGTTATTCTTTCAAGTATTCTGCATTCAGACAAGGGATTTGTGACTGAGTGATGCTGCTCCAGATGAGATAGATTGTAAGCCTTTACTTCGGGAATTATGGTAGTAGTTGTCCATTCCTGAAGTACAGCGCAATATGTAAAGACAATAGAGTAAGGACTATTAGCGTACAGAAAAAAATTTTTTTTTAGAAATTTTTGATACAGAAAGTTGTTGATATTATTGGCCAGATGTTGTGAAGTTATTGAGAAAGTGTACAGATAATGAACAATGATTACATTAAAATGGAATGTGAAAAGAAAGCTGTAGTAGTTAAAGGAAGTGTCTGACAGTGCTGGATGAGCCAAACTGATGCACGGGCAAGGAAGCAATAAAGTAAAGGGGGTGCAATAGGCAAGGAAGCAGTATATTGTAATCATTTGCATGTAAAGTTGTGTAGGATAACCAAGTAAGGATTTGTGTTAAGACTTAAACAGGTTACGACTTTAAGAAAAAAATTGTTTGACTTTGGAAACAGAGGCTTTAGCAAGCTTTACACTGTAGCTGAACATTAGAATTATTGTAAAATAAAATCAAGCTACGTGTTAAAGTTGAATTTTCCCTAATAATTTTAAGGACAATCCTTGTTTGAAATATTTGCCCTCATCAATATTTTTTCAGCTTAGATTTTATTAGACTAATTTGTTTTTTCTTTTTTTTCTTTTATGCCTTGTGTTAGGTATCAATAATTTCTTCTCAGGCATTTTGTATATATTGTAAATAGTTAAATTATTTCATTTATTTACAATTTGTATAGTTTTATTCAATTACTATATTATATTTTAAACTCAACATATTATGTAATCATTTCTAAAAATTAATAAAACATTTTAAGCAAAAAAAGTACTGTAAAATACTGTATGATAGCAGGTGTTCTAAGCCTTCCATATGTGACCGTATTTATCTGTGATGTGCATTAAATGTTTGCATTTAGATGAAAGCCAAGGGAAGAGATTACCATGCTATTTCTGTTTTGATAGGTTTTAATTTAAATCCTTGCTATGCTTAAAATGCATTATGTACAGGAAGAAGACTTTTATCAAAGGCATTCAGTGCATTACATAAGCTGAACAAGTGTTTATAGGGAAGACAAGTCATTGGAGCTAAACAGGTTAAATGAAAGTATTTCTTTATAAGGAGGGAATGTTTGCCAGTTTCCTTTTTTGTCATATACTAATTTGCAAATTACTTACATAACATAAGGGTGTATGAAACAGATGTGTTTCAGTCATATAAGAAGGAGATGATGTTCTTCATTTAAAATTAAGAACTGGCAAACATTTAAGGAAACATAATGCAGAGTTGCAGGCAGAGAACATTTGACATACTGTACTTCCTGTTGTCCTCACCTTTCTGTTCTCGTGTCCAGTTTTATTTTCCTTGTGTACCATCGCCACCTTCTACCTCTGTCTTTATCTCCATAATAATTGGTTTTCCATGATATTGTATAGTTGCCGAAGTTTTGGGCAGCAGGATTTACTCCTCCATGTTACCTGGAGCCATACTAAGCTGCTTTTAGTAGGAGTTTCTTTCACTCAGGAAGCCATATTATGTAAGGAAAAACTGTTCATTAACACAGTTACAAACAGATACTCAGGAAACCATGCAGCAGCATTACAACAACACAAATGTTTTCAGTTTATTTCCAGACCTACTGATAATGAAACGGAAAACATTTAGGATTTAATAAAAAATTGCTTTAAAGCCACAAATATTGTTATAACTGCAGTCCGAAAATCAGGGAAGAAATAAAGAAGCATGTAAAAAAGATACAAAATATCCATGATATAAAATGTCTGTATGTATTTGAATTGGGAAACTAACAAAGATTTTTTTTTTATTTCGCAGAGATCAATACTGGCACATAACATAAATTTTCAATAATTATTATACAGTTTCTAAATGATATTTGTATGAATTCCATTCTACATTGAGACAAATGGATAAATCTTTGGCCAGGTCTCATTATTAATTAAGGCATTCCATTTTGTAGAAAATATTATCACAAGTTTTACCTCTCACTATTTCCCAGTAAGAGGTTAGAAATATTAACATAATGTTGTAGGTTCATATGTGTGTACTAGGCTAATGATCACAAGGACCTTTTTAAGCCTAGTCATGCAGCTCAAATGTCTGACAAGTTCTGGTACCCTTGATAAGTGTAAGTAGGGGGCATGGGAGGTGAAATGTACAAGCAGAGACCTGGAGATGAACCATTTATAGGCTGCCTGTGTCCATCAGAGATATAGGTGCCATTAATTTCCTGTTTCCCAAAAATTCTAACTATCTCTGTCAAGTGCCTTCTCTGCATCAAGGATCTCCAACAATAACTCATAGGTAAGTACTAGGCTAGCTGCCCTTGAGGCTATTTTAAGCCTAGCCAATTTCCCTTCAAGGAGAGACTCAAACCCTGTACCCTGTGTCTGTGAGGCAAAAACCTTAACCATTATGCCAACCCCCATAGCATTTAAGAATCATTTTTGAAGCAGTTCAAAGAAAGTCATTTAGAACAGAACTAAAAGGTAATTCAGCAAGATGCAGCTTATCAAATCAGTTTTTAGGTGGTGCTGATAAACCTGTGAGTTGGTGATTTTGTTTATTTACATCAATGTATAAAATAAAATACCCTAGGATTAAATTAAAAAAATACAGCTTATCCATATAAGTTCAGTTAATCCATAGAGCAAACACAAATGAACAGTTAGTGTAAAAAGTGAAACAGCATATATCTGTCATGTTAAGAATATTTGAACAAAAATCAGCCATTTGAAGTTGTGACCACATACAAACTGATACCCTTCCTTAACTGGAAAGACAAAGACAATACTATTACTTCTGATAGAATGTTTGTACTGTTGGCACTTTTAAAGTTGTCTGTGACAGAAATAATATTTTTAGTGCATAATCCTGTCATGGTCAGGTCTTCATCTCATGGAATTTAAATCCGTCACACTGGCAAAGATTATCTTTTCATATTAATTACAGAAATTGACACTGAACTAAATTCTGTGAGCCCATGTTGTAGCTTTTTGCAGTCTCTTTTAACCCTGTCCATATGATGCCTTATTTCTGCCTTATGTTTCACTATGAGGTTGTTCATTCATTCTATGCAATGTGCGATGATGATGATGATGGCAAAGTTAGAATACTCTTTGAAGTATACAGGTCTCAGTACTCATTATCTTGATGTCCTGTCCTGTATCCACTCTTCTACCCATTTAACTGTTTTTTTGCTTTGCATTCATCTGCTTCACCTTACTTACCAGTCGGCTATGTGGTACTAAACTGAATTAAAATAATGGACATAATCCAACTACCCCAGACTACTTCTACCATGGTCAGTCATATGACTATATTAGATGAATTCAGCAGCCTCTTCTGGCTGTGAATGCCTGCTGGCCTCTTGTTGAATATCTGAACAATATAACTAAACTGAGAACAGTGAGTCTTTAAGTGCAAATACAGGATCTATTTACTGTGCTTGGGATGGGATTACTTGTAGTTGTAATCATCTTTCATGGAACAGTAGTCTGAATATGAGTGAAAGGGGTATGTGAGACACAGCATTTGGAAACGTCATGGCCCATCCATGTGTGAGACATAGCATGTTGAAACTTCATGGACCCATCCATGTGTGAGACATAGCATGATGAAACTTCATGGACCCATTCATGTGTGAGACATAGCATACTCTAACATCATAGACCCATCAATATATGAGACAAAGCATATTGAAACTTCATGGACCCATCCATAAGTGAGACACAGCATACTGAAACATCATGAACCCATCCATATGTAAGACACAGCATAAAGAAACTACATGGACCCATCCCTATGTGAGACACAGGATACTGAAACTTCATGGATCCATCCATACTGTATGAGACACGGCATACTGAAACTTCATGGACCCATCCATATATGAGACACAGCATACTGAAACTTCATGGATCCATCCATATGTGAGATACAGCATATTAAAACTTCATGAAACCAACCATATGTCAAACACAACATACTGAAACTTCATGGACCCATCCATATGTGAGACACAGCATATTCATGGACCCATCCATATTTAGGACACACCATATTAAAACTTCACAGACCCATCCCTATGTGAGACACAGCATACTGAAACTTCATGGACCCATTTCTATGTGAGACACAGCATAATGAAACTTCATGGACCCATCTCTATGTGAGACACAGCATACTGAAACTTCATGGACCCATCCATATGTGAGACACAGCATTTTAAAACTTCACTGAACCATCCCTATGTGAGACTCAGCATACTGAAACTTCATGGACCCATCCCTATGTGGGAGACATCATACTGAAACTTCATGAAGCCATCCATATGTGATTCACAGCATACTGAAACTTCATGAAGCCATCCATATGTGATTCACAGCATACTGAAACTTCATGGACTCCTCATATATGAGACACAGCATATTGAAATGTCATTGACATATCCCAGTTTGGCTTTGTTAAGGCAAGGTCATGCCTACTAAACCTTGGTGATTTCTTTGAGAAGGTCACCAAGGCAATGGATGAGGGTAAAACAGTGCATACCACATACTTTTACCTCATCAAGGCATTCGCTGCAATGCCCACTCAGGCATTGTTGACAAACTCTCTGAACTAGGCATAAATCCTTACTTAACTCCCTGGATTACTGGCTGGTTCACTGATATGACCCAAAAAGTCAGAAATGGTTAGACAACCTCCACTAAGAGACTGGTCAACAGCAGAGTGCTTTGGGGGCTTTGTGCTGGGCTGTTCTGTTTGGCATCCACTTTTCAGAAGTGAAAGCAAACGTAAAAAGCCTTTCACTCACCAAAGTCACGGATTATGTAAATTGGGAGCTATCATAGATTCCCCCCATGAAACAAACATCTTGGAAGAGGGTCTGACACAGACAAATGACTTGTGCCAAAGCCACGCTTTAAAACACAATGTCAAGCAATGCATTATAATTCCCTTTGTGAAATTGTCCTCCCAAGTTAATTACTCCATCGATAAAACATCCCTAAGGGTTGCACTGGTAGTCAGAGATCTGGAAACATATGTAGACAGTAATCTGGCCTTCAACAAACATGTATTTAAGATAGTAAGAAAATCTTTCTATGTCACCCAACTTATAGATAACGCTATGGTGTCTAGGTCCAAGGACATTATAGTTTCCCTCTACTCAGCCCTCACCAGACCCATTAGAGTACAATGCCCCTTTGCCATGTACCTAACCAGACACTTGCAACTGTTGGAATGCCCACAACAAAATTGTGTCTGTCATGGTTGTTAGATTGAAAATGGTACCCTTAACTGAATGGCTAAAATAAACTAGTTTCATGATGTAGCTAGTTTATTTCGGACATTCGGGACATAACAGGAGCTCTTCAAAACAACATAATGGGGACAGGTGGACCCATCAGCACAAAGATAACGCAAGTACAATTTATGATTATTTATTATGCACTATCATCCTTAATAATTTGCTGTGAAAAGTGACTTCAATTGTTGTATTATTAAGAAAGAAGATTTTATTTATTTATTTATTTTTCACGCGAGAGGGTTTGGAGAAAATAGAAATATTTTTTTGGGGTGGGGTTTGACTCAAACACAGCATATGAGTAAGGCCACTTTTTGTTTACAAAAAAATCACTGACTATATCCTTGTTTTAAAATCAAGAAGAATATACATTAAAGTTATGTTTGGCTTTGCTGCATTGCTGCCTATCAAGCAGTGTAGCTGCATTGTTTGCTTTATTTTTCTAAATGCTCTGGTGATCCCTTCAGTAGTTTGTCCATGAATGCACAAGCAACAAAATGAAACATTTCTCTCAATAACCCATTCAGCAGTTTGTCCATGTATGCACAAGCACCATTATGAAATACCCCCCCCCCCAAGACCCCTTCAGCAGTTTTTCCAAGTATGCACAAGCACCAAAATTAATCATTTCCCCCCAAAAGACACCTTCAGCAATTTTCCAAGTATACACAAGCACCAGAATGAAACACTTTCCCAACAGGCTCTTCAGCAGTTTGTCCATATATGCATAAGCACTCAAATGACACCAAAATTAATACTTTTACCCCCAATGACCCTTCAGCAGTTTGTCCAAGTAAACAAACAAGACAAAACAGGAATCCTTCAACAAAGGTCACTGCCCAAAAAGTCCAAACTTGTAACAAATAAATAAAAGAGCAGTCATACCACAAGGCTGAGATACACTTTAATAAAAGCTGTGGATAGAATCACAAGTACATGAGCGCTTTCGGGTCTAAGCCCGTCATCAGATAAAATACATTCAGAACCTCACAATATTTAAATAAAAGCTAACCAATGACATCTCGATATTGCACTCTCCTCCATTTTAGGGTTGGCTTTAATGGTTTTACCCCATTCAGACCAGGAGCTCTGTCTGCTGCTAGTTCAACGACCCATTTCAATTCATTAAATTCTGTAAAATTAACCAGATCCCCTCCCCTTACATTAGTTTTTATTACTTGTAAAATCATAAACTTGAAGGCATGATTCGGATTATTTATCACATGCTGACAAAGTCCATTATGTGTATTGCATAGCCTAATAGCTGATAGGTGCTTCAAAATTCTATTCTTTAACATACTGTTTGTTTTTCCCACATAGAAAGAAGTACAAAAATGGCATGCAGCTAAGTAAACAACATTGCATGTTCTACAGACTGCATATTTATTCAAATAGTATTCCTTCCCTGTTACTGGATGTATAAACTGATTATGTTCCATAATATAGGGGCACGCCTTACATCTTCTGCATATAAAGGTTCCCTTTCTTTGAATCATATTTCTCTTTATACTCCTAGATTCATTGCAGAACAAATTCTTCAGGCTCCTATTCCTTCTGAAACCAAATGAAGGACTCGGTCCCACTATATTACATATCTTATCATCTGTTAACAAAATCTTCCAATTGCATCTAATAGTCTCACATATACTACCTGCATCACTACTGTATGTGAAGATCATGCGTACAGTGTTGTCACCCCTATCAATGGTTTGACCACCATTGGACACATTGCCTTCCTGCATTGTCCTATGTGAAAACCATAGTCTAGCCCTATTCATTCTATTACTTTTACTACTATTTATAATCTCATCAACTTTAGTCATTTTTTGGCCCCTCTTTTTTAAATTAGATCCTAAGATCTCAGTCTCTCTTTCAAACTGAAGGTCATTGGTACATAAACAGGAAATCTATTAACCTGTCCCCTAACTATATTATCAAAAGTATGTCTCGGGTGCATGCTATCAAAGGACAAGAGACTGTTTTTCCAACAGCTCTTTATATACAGGGATGTGTGTAGGTTTCCTATATCATCTCTAGTTAAATGTACATCTAAAAAACATTTGCTTTCCTTTGAACAATGCATAGTAAATCTCAAAAAATCAGTATTTCTTTCCATGTATACCACAAAACACATAAATTCAGCAAGAGTGCCTTTCCACAGAAAAAAGATATCATCCACAAACCTTACATAGTGACATAATTGCATCTTCCAATCATGTACTGTATTTAAGATCACAAGATCTTCCCAATAGGCCAAAACAAGGTTTGCATAAGAGTTGGCACATGGAGTGCCCATCTCAATACCTTGTTTTTCCCTATAGTGATTACCATAACATAAGACCTTATTTCAAGAATAAGTCTAAGTATTTCACAAACAAGCTCTTCTTGCTAGCTTGAAACATCATCTTATTGTTCAATATAAAATCAATAGCATGTATTCCATATTGATTGCTAATGACCATAAACAAATTCTTAACATCTAATGTTACCAGGAAATATACCTGGGCATTATTTACCCTTAAAATTTCATGTAATGTAGTAAGAAAGTGACCTGTATCTTTCAAAATCCTGGGAAATACCTGTATGGCTTGCCTCAGCATACACAATATCCATATAGACACATTTTCTGTGGCCCACCTCCTCCCTGACACAATCGGTATCATTGTTTTTTTTTTAAATCTTTGTGTACCATGGGAAGTGCTTCAAACTCAGGTATAACTGGATGTTCTACCCCAAAGAACTGTAATAAATCATTTTGTAATGTACCTTCTTGGTTCAAAGACATTAAATAATTTCTAATGCCAGAAATAAATGCTCTCACAACCAAGGGAGAGATTTAGATAAAAGTGGATGCATCTTCTAACAGAGACAAGACTCTTTCATTGTAAACCTCTTAGGTACGTAGGTAGATAGGTACTAGGCTATCAGCCCGAGGGACTACGTGAGCCTAGCCAACAAGGTTCCCTGGCTTATGCCACCCAAGAAAGTTATTTTCCTGTGCTACTGTCAAGCAGAGACACAGAAGTGATCCTGTTTCCTATTTCCCATCCACTCATCAAGATTTTTCTTGAAGAGTGCTAATGAAGAACTTTGCTTGACATAGATGGGTAGCCTGTTCCAAAGTATGGGAAGTCTCTGGGATAGGAATCTATCCCTTCAGCATGTCCTGTTAATTGTGGTGACAAGGTTTAGGTCCCTAGAGCGTGTAGCTTGGAGGGATTGGGATTTTTTTAGGTGTAGCATGTCCAACAGCTCTAGGTTTGACATAGCTTTATATGTTAGGCAGAGATCACCTCAGAGTAGGTGATATGCTACAGAGTAAAGATGGAGTTTTTTGAGACGGCCAGTGTAGGACATCTGTTTGAGGCCAGTAATCCTCTTTATGAGGTACTTCTGTGGCCTTTCCAGCTGCTGCAGATGTCATGTGAGGTACATTCCAAAAGGGGCATTGTACTCTATAATGGGTCTAATGAGTATCAAGTAGAGGGGAACAATGACCTCTTTTTTCCTGGATGAGAACCCTTTTATGATGAGGTGTGCCACATAGAAGGACTTCCAGACTACTGTGGTGATGTGACTATCAAAGATCAGACTACTGTCCACCTGGGTCCCAAGGTCTCTTATTACACATTCAGTGTTACGTAGACTGCTGTCTATGTAGTAGTTCATGGGTACAGAGTTTTTACCAAAGGGGATGACAATGTACTTTTTGGCATTGAGCTGGAGGCCATGGCTCTGACACCAGGCATCTGTCTCAGCGAGGCCCTTTTGTAGGATTTCCACATCATTTGTGGACTCAACTATGGCTCTTAGTTTGCAGTCATCTGTGAACTTCATTAGCCAGAGGCCTTCTGTGTTAGCCTGTTCTTCAGAGAAGTAGATACCAAACAGGATAGATCCCAGGACTGAACCCTGTAGTACTCCACTTGTCACTGGTTTGAGGTCAGATTTGGAGTGTGCAGCTTTTACAGTGTGGGTTCTGTCAGTAAGCCATCCCAACCCATCTTGTGATCTAGGAATTTATACCTAGTTTAGTGAGTTTAGCTATAATTCCAGAATGGAGGATGGTGTGGAAAGCCTTGGCAAGGTCAAGATAGGCTGTGTGGACCACCTTGCCTTCATCTACGGCTTTGGTGACTGCCTCAAAGAAGTCAATCAGGTTCAGGAGGCATGATCTGCCTTTCACAAACCCGAACTGGGTGGGATCCAGAGTTTGGAGGTTACCAATGTCTTTGTTTATGAGTTCCATGATGATACGTTCCATGGCCTTGCAGACCAGGCTCATCAGACTAATAGGGCGATAGTTCCCGGGATCAGTGGTGTCTCCCCCTTTGTGCAGTGAGATAACTGTTGCTGTACGCTATTCAGTGGGCACAAAGCCTGATGTGAGGCTATGATTGAACATTGTGCTTAGGTGGGGAGCCAGTTTGTTCTGAAGTTTGTTTAAAATGCAGCCTGGGATGTTGTCCGGTCCCATGGATGCTATGTTTTTGGCTTTAGAGAGTGCAGCATTTACCTGTGTAGTTGTGATTACAGGGACTCTGCATTCTTCCTGTATAGATATGGGCCCTTTAGGGGGTGGGGGAGGTAAAGCTAACACTGAACCTATCTGCCAGGATGTTGGCAATATCAGTTGGTTCTGTAATTTTCATGCCATTGTGCTGTACTCAGAGCAGATCTGGGTGTTGCCATTCAGATTCTTGACATAGCTATAGAATGCTTTGTGGTTGTCCTTAGAATCAGCAGTGATTTGGTTTTCATAGCTAGCTTTGGAGGCTTTTATAAGGGATCTCAGCTTCTTACTGAAGCTGACCAGGGAGCTCCTCCACTCATGGGATTTTACTCTCTTTTGCAACAATTTCTTCCTTCTGTTGTACAGTTTGTTTATGGCAGGGGGCCACCAGATTGGCTTCCTTTTTTGGAGGATAGTGTCTTAGCTCTGTTTGAGATAGCATGATCCATGCACTCGTGTAAGTGCTTATAGAGTGAATTTGTGTAGGATTCAGCAGTCATAACTGTATTGTCCATCTGCATGGGTGTCATGAAGTTCACCACTTCTGTCTTAAGAAGCATGAAGTTGGCTTTGGAGAAATTTTTTACCATGGTTTCCTTAATGGAGGGTGGGGGTGGGATGTGGATATCAAGGGTGATTAGCTTATGGTCAGATCGGACCAACGAGGAGTTGACTTCAGGTGTGAAACACCGGTCACTCATGTTGGTAATGACTAGGTCTAGGATATTGGTGCCCTTGGTGAGGGTGCAGATAAGTTGATCCAGGGCATTGGATCATTATCACCACAGTTCTGTTTCATTGTCACAGTCCTGGTTCATTATCACCACAGCCCCACCCTTGTCAGCAGTAATTATTATCCTAGTGTCACTAATTAAGGAATCAAGTGCTTTTTTTCCATACCTTCAACATGTGGTATACTAGAGAAGAGGTCTATAATGTCTATTGTAACAAAAATTATTTCTTCTTTGTCAGTAAAGTATAAAGGCTGAGATTTTTTTAAAAGGTTTTATCTGATGAAGTCCTAGAGTAAGGGACGAAAACGCATGTGATTTTGTTCAATAAAAGCATTCAAGTACGTGGTTGGTGTCACTTTCGTGTGTTGAATTGGAAACAGTATCGCATTCCACTCTACGGCTTTTTTTGTTTGGATTGTTAACTGTAGCTACAAATACATCCTTTTGGACATCCAGATAAGGAGAAGACCTGGCCGTTCTCCTTTCCAATTCTTGTACACATTGCTTCTCTCAAGGTAAAGATATGACCTACCACAAAGTTCCAAGAATCCCTAGCCATTTTCTTGGTTTTTGTTTACTGCAGTTTATCTTCAGTTTGTCCAAGTATGCACAAGCACCAGAATGAAGCATTTCCCCCGACGACCCCTTCAGCAGTTTGGCCATGTATGCATAACTACTCAAATGACACAAGAAGTAATCATTTCCCTCCCAACAACCCCTTCATCAGTTTGTCCATGTATGAACAAGCACTCATATGACACAAAAATTAATAATTTTCTCCCAATGATCCCATCAGTAGTCTGCCAATCATGCACAAGTACCAGAATGAAATATTTCTCCCAACAACCCTGTTAGCAATCTGTCCAAGTATGCACAAGCACCAAAATGAAACATTTCCTCCAATGACCCCTTCAGCAGCCTGTCCAAGTATATACAAGCACCAAAATGAAACATTTTCTGCAACAACTCCTCCAGCAGTCTGACCAAGCATGAGCAAGCACCAAAATGAAACATTTCCCTCAATGACCTCTTCAGAAGTCTGTCCACTTATGTACAAGAACCAAAAGGAAAAGCTTTCTTCAGTGACCCTTTCTGTGCTTGACTTTATCTGTGTGTACACAAAATGCAACACAAGCACTGAAAATGAAACAGTTCTCTTCAACAATTTCTTTGGTAGCTTGCCTACTTTTCCCATTGTATGCACAAGTAGCATATCATACATATAAACTTACTTGTTTCTTTTTTTCTCCCTCAGCAGTTCCAATTCATAGTAAAGCAGATAAATCAGTCAGCTCGACCATGTTGATGAATTTAGCCAAGTTTCAGCCCTTGAATTTTATTTTTACATAAATAAATGCACCCACATTGAGCTGACAGATACTTTTTTTTTGGCAATAGAAATCACTCACCGTGGCTGCCAAAGCTAGAGCTCCAAGAGACTGTCTTTATTGCACCATGGCACTGCCTGTTCTGCCTACACAGCCAAATACAGGTCATTTTGGGGCATTTCTCATGTAACATGATGTAAGCAGGGGTGTGAGGCACATAGGTGCCTCTCAGATGTCCGTTTAGGACATATTTGCTGTTGTTTTCCCTTAGAGAGTAATTAATAAAATATATGTATATTTATTTATTTGATATAGCCTAATTGTGCCCAGTACAAGACAGTGCCCTGGGCAATTGCCCCGTTTGTCCCAACCCAGCTACGCTACTGACCACTCTAACATAGACCATGCAGGTTCACACTGATATCTGTTGAGAAATCTTTTGAATGCTGAAAGATATTCACAGATACAACAGTTTGCAGATGGAGAAGCCATTTGCTTCTATGGCTGATGATCAGACATAGTCCAGACTCAGTCCTAATAATATCCAAAACTTAAGGTCATTCAGCTGTGGAATATTTTTCCTCCATTCCCAGCAGGCCAAATAGTAAGCTCATAACTATACTGACTTGCTGGTCTGGCACCCCCAGAATAAAGTATGGTAATGAGCTTTTGCTATACCACAATGCCAGCAGATTCACTTTCCCACACATTTATGTTCTATTTGCATTGACTATGGTGCCAAAACTGGATCTTTTTATAGTGTCTAAAGAAAAGCAGATGGAGTGCTATCTGTAGGTGCTTGTGCACATTCATTCTTTGCTAAATCTACCTGGAGCAGTGATCCCCAAAACAGCCTGTCTTCTTGGATACCTTCTTACTTTAATCTTCCAGGACTTGAGACATCACTGCCAACAAATGAGAGGTCAGCTTAAGGGGGGAGGTATTAGTGATACTCCCCTAGCAAAAAGTTTGATGCCTTAAACTTTGCCCTCTGCTATCTGAAGATATTGCCAGCAGGGTATACTAGTGTCATGAGCTCACTTCCTGCAGTGATCTAATGTAAATTATCTATACATTTTGTGAGACATTATATCCACATAGAAAATAATTTCCATCTTATTTCAGTGCCTCCATAAGAAAGGAGTGTTGTTCACAAGCACCTGGTTATTCACCCACATTTTACCATAGACACATGGCATATTCTCATCCAGCTTTTGAGTGTTTTAACCACTTACAGAGTTTTGCCTCATGCCCTCCCAGATCCCAATTTTTTCTCCTTTCACCTAGTGATTTAGTGTGCTGCTGAAGAGAGATAAGTAATTTTCTGGAATGACTAATAGTGGATGTGGTTTCAGCAATGTCAAAGTAAAGTGTGTCAAGTCTGAAGCTATATCTTATATCTAAGTCAGGAAGCCCTGGATCCCCTTTTATTGGCCATATGTTTCCTTGTGGCTATCCTAGGAAGAGATTTATCCTAGATATATACCATTAGCATTTTCTGTAGTTTTAGTATTTAGAGATGTTGGGCTAAAACCGGTATACATCCATCTAGGATTAAGACTTTTAGTAGAATGCATGCATGGATTGCAGCAATACAGGCTAAAAAAGGTAGTTTGATTAGTTTCCAGGCCTGGATTCTTTCTTTACAATATTCTGCTAGTTTATTGGAGAGCCAGATATGTATGGTTTGTAGCCCATCTTATCCCAGTCTGGGAAATCTTAGTTTTTATATTTAATCATGTGGTGTTTAGTGGAAAGTGGACAGACTTGTTCCAATTTTCCTGAAGTCCTAAGATTGATTCAAGGAGTTGGAAGATGCATAGGACTTCTTGTAAAATTATTAGCATACCTGGTATCAGTTACCACTACTGAGTCATGCAAGGTTATCTCCCAATATTTACATCTGTCTGATATATATATATATATATATATATATATATATATATATATATATATATATATCTATATATGGGTCTACTTCATATGACCTAAATTTCATACGATCGAAATTCATTGAAATGAGACCAAATGACCTAAACTTCATTTGACCTAAATTTCATTTGACCTAAAATTCAGTTAACTGACAATGAGCACTGGCAGTCTGTAGAGCACTGTAAGGCAAGTAAAAGGTATATGCCCTGTTCCCCACTGTAGTGCAACCCTGGAGTTAGAATATATAGTTGGGGGTGTGTGGGTTGCGCAGCCCCCCCACATTGGGGGGTGTGGGGGCGTATCCCCCCACATAGTTTGATTATATATTCTGTGGTTTGATTTTATGTTGTTCAGTAAAACAACTTTGTGGGGGGGCTACGACACCCACACCCCCCAATGTGGGGGAGGCTGCACCCCCCACACCCCCCTAACTATATATTCTAACTCCAGGGTTGCACTACAGTGGGGAACAGGGCATATACCTTTTACTTGCCTTACAGTGCTCTACAGACTGCCAGTGCTCATTGATAGTGAAATGAGTTTTAGGGGGCTCTATTCAGTGTTTTATAGACTTCTGCTGAGATGCCATTAGGGTCAGGGCTTTTCCCTGAAAGCAAGGCCATATTGGTTTGGGAGATTTCTCCTGTTGTCAGATATTGAGAGAAACAGTTGTCATCAGTTCAGGATGGGCTATTCATTTAGTGTACTGAAAGCATTCCACAGGTTCCATGGGAAGTCTGGTGACTTGCCATACCATTTCTGATAGTACCGCATCATTACCATATTAATATTCAGAGCAGAGTACACTGGTTGTCCATTGGTTTCCTTTAGTACCATAATAGTGCAGGCCATTTTCCTCTCTCTCTCTGTCTCTCTCTCTCTCTCTCTCTGTCTCTCTCTCTCTCTGTCTATGGGCCAGTGATTTAGTACATTTAGTTTGTTTAGCCCAGTACAAGTTTAATTCTTTCTCATTTTTGCTGCTTCTTTTGAGTTTCTTTGCGTTCTTGTGTGACTGCACTTCCAGACCATTTAACCTTCCAATAACCCTGTCTTTTCTCTTATAGTTTTCCTGACCTCACGCTGGTGACAGATTGGTAATTTCCTTCTTTTGATAAAGCATTTCCTTCTCAGCCCTTCCTCCATTGCCTTCCATATTGCGTCCTTTGACTAGTCTTTCTACCACTCCCAAGGTCTGCTCACTGTTTTTGTAAACGTTTAGCCATCCATGCTTCTACGCATTAGAGTTTTCCCATTTAATGCGTTCCACCCCTGGTAATTCCACACCATTATTTTAGTAGATGGTTTTGCTGCTCTTGTATTAACCACCATAGCCTGACTGATTGGGTCATTGTTTGCCAGTGGTCCTCTCACATCCCTCCTACTATCTCTACTCTATACAGTACTTTATATGTTCTGCTCTTACCTGTGTTTGCTTATACCAGCTGAACAAAACCTTCTGTCCCACAGCCTCTTCTCTTTCATTTCACCCAACCTAACCCTTGTTGGTAAAATACTCCAGTTCACTTTAGGGAGATGCAATGTCTCATTACTATTCTTCTTCTGTCCTTTTTATGATATCCTCTAGCTGGTTGTCCTTCACTGAAGCATCTGACCTATAGATACTTTCTGTCCACTACCACCTGCCCCCCTTTTCTCTTCCACCTTGACTGCTGAGCCACTAACTTTATAGCAGAGCCATAACTAGGGTGGGGCAAAGGATGCCAGTCCTTAGATAACAAGCCTTTTCAAGGGGAGTGAATTGCAGATGCTGATGGCGTGTGACCACATTTATAGCTTGGGTGAAGTGCTGAAGCACTTGGAAAGATGTGTGCGTTTGCAGAAGCTTTTTGCTCCTCAGTTTTTGAGAAAAGCTTTTTTTGCTCCTCAACTTTAATTTGAAGGCGTGACAGTTTGTGTATCTGCATAAAGTGCCAGCTGACCTTGCTCTGTTTCTACCTTATATCCTGCAGACATCATCTACAGTTGATTTTTATCACATTTTTTTCATCCATTTTATCTTTCAGAATATTTTAAGTCTTGGGTTAACCCTTTTCATAGGTAGGTACTAGGCTATTGGCCCAAGGGCCTAAGTAAGCCTAGCCAACAAGGTTCCCTGGCTTAAGTCACCCAAGAAAGTTATTTTCCTGTGCCCTTGTTGAGCAGAGCCATAGAAGTGATCTCCAGGGTGTATTTCCTATTTCCCATCCACTCATTAAGATTTTTCTTGAAGAGTACTAATGAGGAACTTTGCTTGACATAGATGGGTAGTTTGTTCCAGAGTATGGGAAGTCTCTGGGACATGAATCTATTCCTCCAACATGTCCTGTTAATTGCGGTGACAAGGTTTAGGTCCCTAGAGTGTGTAGCTCGGAGGGATTGGGATTTCTTTAGGTGTAGCATGTCCAACAGCTCTGGGTTTAACATAGCTTTATATGTTAGGCAGAGATCACCTCGAAGTAGGCGATATGCTATAGAATAAAGCTGGAGTTTTTTGAGATGGCCAGTGTAGGGCATCTGTTTGAGGTCAGTAATCCTCTTTGTGATGTACTTCTGTGGCCTTTCCAGCTGCTGCTGCAGATGTCTTTTGAGGTACATTCCAAAAGGGGCGTTGTACTCTATAATGGGTCTAATGAGTGTCGAGTAGAGGGGGAATAATGACCTCTTTTTTCCTGGATGAGAATCCTTTTGTGATGAGGTGTACCACATAGAATGATTTCCTGACTACTGTGGCGATTTGATTATCAAAGGAGAGACTACTGTCCACCTGGGTCCCAAGGTCTCTTATCACACATTCATCATTAAGTAGACCGCCGCCTATGTGGTAGTTCATGGGTACAGAGTTTTTACCAAAGGGAATGACAATGCACTTTTTTGGCAGTGAGCTTGGGGCCATGGCTCTGACACCAGGCATCTGTCTCAGTGAGGACCTTCTGTAGGATGTCCACATCATTTGGGGACTCAACTATGGCTCCTAGTTTGCAGTCATCTGCAAACTTCATTAGCCAAAGGCCTTCTGTGTTAGCCTCTACTTCAAAGAAGTAGATACCAAACAGGAGAGGTCCCAAGACTGAACCCTGTGGTACTCCACTTGTCACTGGTTTGAAGTCAGATTTGGAGTCTGCAACTTTCACAGTGTGGGTTCTGTCAGTGAGCCAACTGGCAACCCATCTTGTGATGTAGGGATTTATACCTAGTTTGGTGAGTTTAGCTATAATTCCAGAATGGAGGATGGTGTTGAAAGCCTTGGTGAGGTGAAAATAGGCTGTGTGAACCACCTTAGCCTCATCTATGGCTTTGGTGACAGCCTGAAAGAAGTACCCATTTTAGATGATACAGGTTGTTGTTACATTTGTCATCTCCGCTCCTCTTGCCACTGTCAGGGCTGACATTTCACTCATTTCCTTTCCTTAGTTCCTTGCATCATCATGCATTATTCCCTATACTTATGATCAATTTCACATTCAGTCATGTTTCATCCTTTTCCCTCTCAGCCATCTAGCTTGCTTCCACTTCAGCTTAAAGGTAAGGGTACAAGTGCTGCCATGCATCATTCGTACTCATGTTTGATGTAAGTTGGAGCCCAGAGGTGTAGCTATCCATGCTGGTGTCCAGGGACTTTACTCCAATCTTGTGCCAGCCCCACCCCCATCAACAAAAAGGGTTATCCAAAGATGTGTAGGAGATTTTCTCTCTTTTTCAATGCCTGCCATACATGGTGTGCTAAAGTATTTCATTTCAGAATGTAAATACTGTGAATAATGCTTGGTCAATCACACTCACTAATGTTGGCGGCTTGTCTTTGCCCCATATATTACCACAGTAGTGCAATACCTTGTACCCTTGTTCCTTCATTCTCCCAGAAAGCTACAATGGCTCCATCCTATCATTTCATTTCATTTATTGATATATTTATATTTGTTAACCAGGTAGGAAGACTGGTATGAGGACACTTTTCAGCAATGACCTGGGCGAAAAGGCAAGACAATTTGAAAATATTGAGAAATCATAATTTTAAACTGGGCATGCATGCACAACATAATTTTGGAAACAAATGATATTATTCAATTGTTATATCAAACATAAACATTTTACAAACATATAGTACCTGGTAAACAATTATTACAAGTTTGACTTGTGCCATTTAAACAACTACTAACAACTTAAATTGTGATACTTGTAATCAGTATAGCAAATAATTTTCTAAACAAACAAATAACATATAATTGTAGCATACAGATTTTTAACCTAAATACATGGTTCAGTTGATTAATGTGATATGTGGGGTGATTCACATACACAGCTAAACTTTAGAAAAAACTGCTGTGCTGTCTCCCTCCAAGCTCAATGTTTTGAATTATTTTGTCCTTCTGATGGCTTCCTTACTTGTCTGCTCTGCTAAATCATTTTATCCATATAGAGGACTTTGTGAGTACACCGTACCCCTTTGTCAGTACTTGACCTGTTCTTTCTAATATCAGTCCTGAGACCCTTTCTACCAACTCTAGACTGCTCATCTATAAGTTGCTTCCACCTACCACTCTTGCAATTGAATCCACCAGTGACAGGCTTTTTCACTTTGTATTCCTGGAGCAGCTCTTGCGTCATGTTTTCCTGAAAGGCTACCTTTCCTTACCTTGCATACTGGTTTTATTCTGCTACAGCCTGCCTGAGATCTCATGCTTACCTTCACTGCTGCTCCTGGGTTGACTTGATCTTTCCCCCATACTCCTCCTGGGCTACTTGTCTTGTCTCCTTTCTCTGGCCTCTTTCTTGGCTGGTCTATATGGTTTTGCTTTATTGCCCAAATGCATCTTCCTCACTGCAGTCCTTCTTCCACTACCCTTCCTTATCTATCTTCGCATTCCTCCTACCCTCTGCCTTTGTTTACTCCTGTGCCTATATGCTCTGATCCACCGGCCTTCCTCCTAATCTGTCTCTGTCTTTTCTTCTGCTTGATATTAGTACCATCCAACAAACATTACTTTCCTTCCCATTGTCTATAACCTCTGACATCTTCTGTCTACACCCTTTCACTACCTCCACCTTCACCCTTGCCTTCAAACTTCCCCCTCCTCTGCTTGTTGCCCTTTATTCCTGCCAGCTCTTCTGATCCTCCTTCTTAAGTGCCCCTATAAGCCCTCCAAGCTCCTAGACTCCAGCATTCAGTACAGTTCCCCTTCACAAGTCCCTGGGCTGCACTGACCCCAATTCCCTTGCACCTCTCTGCTTCATTCTTTGTCTAATGCCACATGTCTAAGCCAACTGGTAGGTGCTGCCCAGTGACTGAGTGTCACTGCTGCCACTAACACACAGTTCTTATACTGTGCTGATGTATTACATATGTGCTTCTATTGTAAATCTGCTCCAAAGAACTTACTGTACTGCCCTGCTTCTTGGAATAATTCTGTCTCTTCTATATAAAATGGCCACTGCCATCTTGGGACTAACTCAGTCCTTCTAATTGAAATAAGCAGTCATATGAATAATGACAAGAATATGTCAAAGGAGAAATGGAAGGGACATGAAAAGTATACATCTTTAGAAATAAGTAATCACATGACCTAATTTCACTGATTTGTCAGTGTAGTCATTTGTTGGTCTTAAAACCATATGTGCATTCCACTGTATTATATAATTATGTATTTTTGGTAATTAGTTATTTATACAGTGCAACAAGGAGCATTGTGTGTAATAAAAGCCAGTTTGACACATGGTAAACTCTGCAATGAGTAACATTATAAACCGTGACCACAGAATGCAGTAGCTTACATTCATAGTAATGGATAAGATAGATAAGTATATATAAATGTGATTAAATGCATTTTTAATAACTATCATTAACCTAAGATACTGTATATTACTTTATGAGGGAATATAACTTCCTGCACCTGTCATATGAGGTTCCCAAGATGTTTTATGTGACAATTTTGTTGGACTCAAAAAAAAAAAAAAAAAGGTACAGCATTTGTAGTCCATCTGCATTTGAGGAAATTAGTTAGTTGGGACACTAACTTACATTTCTTACAATAAATAACTAACTAAATAAATAAAAAAATCAAAGCAAATTGAGTACAGACTTCATAAGTAAATTCACAGTATTATAAGCAGTAAATTTAAAAATGCAAGTTCGGGTGAATCAGTACTATTGTCTGTAATGTATTATCAAATTCAGTGAAAATCCCACATATTTTAAATAGTAAAGACCATTCAAATTCTGGCATAACTGGTATTTTTGCTTGGAAAATTGAACCTCAAGTGCCCCTATTAGTATCTGTACAGAATGAAGAATTCCAAGGCTTACAAACTACGAATGACTAGGAGCCAATCACATGGAAAAATATCTTCTTTACAGTTAGCTGTTTCTTTTTTACTTTGAACATTTTAACCCATTGGAATCCTCTTTCCTGTTTACCAGCCTCCCTGGTAAAGGGCATGAATCCTCTTTATAGAGTGTGTGTCTACATTTCAAAATCGGTAAATCTCTCCTGGCATCACAAAACAGCCATACTACTCTGAGACAGAATGATTCTTTTCTACTGCATTTTTCCCATTCCATAAAACACCGTCCTGTCATGGATCTACTTTGAAAGGTTGAACCTCATATCATCTAAATCCATTTTTGCGAAATGAAAATCACGAAATCTTAAATACCCAAATCGCAAATTTTTGTCAGGGTAAGTAAACCCTTGCCCAATATGCCCTTTTCCCACTGTAGTGTGATCCCAGAGTCCTCCACCTAGGTGGGTTTTACTTACTTCGGTGTGTGTTTCGTTTAAGTTTAGGCAAGTGTTTACTTACCCTGGGAAAAATATGCCATTCGGGTACTTATTCTTTCGCTATTTTTGTTTTGTGAAAATAGATTTCGATTATATGAGGTTCAACCTTTCAAAGTAGATTCCCAGTAGTATATAACACCCGTGCAAACAAAATAAAACCAGACACTGACACATTAATGAAATTAGTTTAGACTTTCACCACAAAATACATTTACATGATGGCTTTATTTGTATCCATGAGCTCATTGTGTTTTTCAGATGAGGTACTCTGCAAGCTTTGGTGATCTGTCTTTACTACATGCTTTTCAATATTTTAACCCTGCCAGTTAGTTTCATGTCATGTTTTATTTCTTGCCAGTACCAGCTCATTTGGAATGTTGTAACATATAGCATTGTTTCACGAGCTGCTACTGTGTTTGTGTCAGTGATGTGGAAGTTTGTGCTGCAAATCCTAGGTGCTATTTGATTGGACCATTGTTTCTAACATAAATGGGCAGAGTGTTAACCTGTTCTATTGCATTCATGGGGTCAGAATGAAAAATGTGGCCATGTCATGTCTCCCACCCAATGCTCATACATGTATGTCACTGCTGTTGCCCAATTCCTCTACTAGTAAAACCTGCCCAGAAATACCTAAGTAGTCCTAAGAAAGCTGCAAACACGTTTGATTAGTATGCTGCAAATATGGCTTACTGGAATGAAGCTGTCTACAGGGTAATGTTTGTCCTGAATCAACCTCAGAAATACAGTGAAAATAGGAATACTAAAATAGCTCTAATTCTGTTTTATTGATATTTAGATGTTCACCTGCACTCCTGTTACACTTGTCATAACTCATACTCTGGCGATTACCATTACTGGCACTGATGATGTTGAGAAGCCTACAAGCAAGCCTGCAGCTGAAACATCTCAATAAAATATGAGTTTTGTGAATTACTATCAGTTCCTATAATTAATGTATTCTTAAGGTGTATTTTGTCTTTAAAATTTGATCGTCTTGTTAGTGATGTCATTTATTAAGGATTTTTAAACTGGTTTGTTTGTAGTGGATGCTGTTTCTTATGAAGTCTATATGTTTGGTAAACGAAACAAAAATTACAAGTCACATTGCTAAGATTATTCGGACTGTTGTGTCCAGTATTTTGTTTGATGCTGCCATTTGGTATTTGCTGTTTTCACTGCTGGCTGTGGATTTTGGTGCACTTTTCACGATTTGCCGTTTCTTTGGTTTTAATTCAAAAAAGGTGTTAATGAAATGTAATAATTCCAGCATCTATCAGTAAACATGACAATGATATGCTCAAAAAGAATATATTATTCTCCCTCATTGAAGACCAATGAACTGAAAACCTCTGATTGTAAGATATGAATCATTTTTAAAAATGCAGTTGAAATGCATAGAAACACTTTATGGCATACTGCAGGGATAGGAATTTTATGTGAAGCCATTCCCAGACTGTACCACTCCATGGCATATCTTAAACATATGAAATGAATCAGGAAAATCACACCTGTTTGCACGTGCTTATAGTTTTATAACTGTCACATTAGTTTACAACATTTACATACTACCAGCTTCTCCCTGGCATCCTCAAGGGTCACTCCATTGTAGAATATACCCATTTTGTCCTCCAGCAAAGAGAATGGTTATTTGCCTCTCACTGCTTTCTCTATCTACAGTGTGGCTTTTTCTTGAGTATGGGCTGCATTTGGAGCTGTGAGATGTCATACTTCCAGATTATGGCATTAAAGACTTTTGGAATTATGTCCAGCATCAAAATAATTTGTGCTACTTTTCATTTGAAATAGATTATACAAAGTGAGAAGTGAATTTGCAGACAATAGGGCTTCATTGTAGCCCAACTATTGAATTTCTCAGAGAAGACTATAAACAAACACATTGATATTTACTCCCCTGCAGCCAACCATCAGCAGCCCCCAGCTACTCACCTCATTTACCATGTCTACAGAACCTGCATTAGACTCGGCCAGGATCAACTCATCCAGTGTTTGGGACCAGTGAAGATATCAGGAAAGATATCAGAGAAGCCAGTGCAACATCATACTGCTGCCAGAGAGTGTGTTGTGACCCCCACCACACTGCTGCAGCTTTTTTAGCTCAGTTGCCTTTGGGAGGTGCATCTGCATTTTGTGTATTTAACCCCCTGATCCAGTAAATGCCACTTGTTGTATGGAGATCAGCAGGTACCCGCAGGTCTTATCCCTCTGTGGCATGGGAGTCAGATAAAAAAAAAATTAACCTGTCAGGAGACACCATGCTCAAAAATAAATTTATAGATATTAATATCTTTATAATGTAGTATAGACAAAAACAATTTGCATTTACATACAGTAGCAGCACGCATAAATTGTCAATATTTGGCTTACCTGGCCTCCATCAGGAATTTGAATAAGTATTTTCATTGGTGAGAATGAATGATTTTCATATTTTCCATTCCTCATCAACCAGTCACAATAGAAAACTTTGTGAAGCAATTGATGTCCCACAGTCAAAACATGCAGCAACACCACTGGCCTCTTTGTCATTCACTTTTGTTTTATGGATATGGTAGCTTTCTTGACAAAAACTATGTTAAGACATAGTTAACATAGTATTAGTCATACTATGTTAAAATTCAAATAATTTTAAAAGTAAAGAGGCATGCTATAAATACATTTTGATTCAACACAAAAAAATATGCACAAGCTGATAGAGGCATTTCATTCATTTATAGCATTTAGATTACCACAAATTAGTAAAGAGAAAAACCTAAAAGAAATTTAGTGTAAAGAAATGGGTTAAAGCTATGTTCTGCCAGCAAGCTCCATTCTATAGTCCTTAACTTAATTCCCTAAATATTGAGCAAGTCACTTAACTAAGTAGTGCCTTTGCGTTATTCCTGAAAAAAAGATTTGTGCCTAGAGGGCTAACCTGAATTAACACTTGAAAAGGGCATACATTTAACAAACCAGTTTGAATAACATTACCCTGGCTCTTTGACATTGAGGGATATAACCCAGATTACACATACAGTTTGATTAGTGCCTTGGTGGTAGAAAAGTCAAGTAGATGAGGGTGGCTAACCCATGCTGGGGGAGGGGATAGCAGATCCTATCTTCCAGTTGCTCCTATGTAAGTGGACTCTTGTACAATCACAATGGCCACAGCACTTAGTGTTATGACCATAGCAATCCCAGAGTAGCTATGGTAGCTCTCATCAAACATTTGTATGTGGGACCATGTATATGTCAAGGGGAGAACATTTGGATGTTCGTCTAGTGATATATGGGCCCCCGTAAATCTCCAAGGCATGGAGTTAAGCATATAATAGGAAATTGCCCTGCTTGTGTGATGGCCATGATACAGATAGCTCTCATCTTGTGTGGGTAATGAACAGGCTATGGATGTGGTTCAATGGTCAGTTGGCACGAGAGCCATAAAAATAATATAGAAAAAAAAAACTGAATGACTTTAAATACTAACAAGTTAAATGGCTATATTTACTGATTTATAATTTAGCATTTGAACTGCGGAAAGTGTGGGGTGTGTATATGTATTCTGAAAAAGAGTAGTTTACAGTACAAGATCAATCTTCTGCTTACTCCTACTGTGTACAAGGATAGCTTTGGTTCCTCTGAGACCTTGAGTAAAGAACATAAAAGAGACTGAAGCAGTGAAGGAAGACAATCAAACAAAAGCTCTTCCCCAGTGAAATACCTATAGCATGAATGCTGTTTCATTTATATTTATCCTTCACTTGTTTGCAAAATGAACAGCAAACAAAGGAAATTAACTTTAAAATACAAGAGGGCAATAAAGTGCTATGAGTACAAATGATCAGCATACCATTAACAATAAAACAAGTACTGTTAACTAGTATTTAATAAGAAAATGACTACTATTTGCTCTCTAAATGGAGAAAACTGCAAAAAAAATTAGTTTAAACAAATTTAAGTATCTCTAAAAAACAAATACTTATATTACAGGTGCAAGTGTTATTCCGCCCAAAGTAATTTGCAAACTGATACTTAATTCACAACAAAATTGTAAGTTACGTAGCTTACGGTTTATTTTTCTAGAGATACAGCATTTTTCAGTTCCAGAAGGAAGGTGTTGATCAGTAGTGTGTGTGTAACAGGATATCTGAAAATATCTGTAAATTCAGCACTCTGGCTATCTAATCAAAGAAACAAAACAACTTACAAAGCAGAAAGCCTGGAAAACTGTGTGTGTGTGGATACTCAGGCAAATTTACAAGATTTAAAATATTTAGGAATTTCACTAAACACAAGGTAAAAAAAGACAAGAAAACTTATAGATTTCCACAGCAAAAATTAGGACAATCCAGAGTTCTTCTGATCCATTTTACACCCTCTCCTACATCATGGACAAATGAATCAACCATACCGCACTGTCAGCTCAAGCACTTGCCTCCCAATTTAACACTCATTTCATACATACTGTTACCTCTGTTCAGGCAAACTAAACTTCTTCTTCACCTTCTCTACTTTCAGTTGTTACTAACACCAATAAGACTCTCTCCTTCAATACTGTCTCTATCCCCACTTTCAAGAGACTACTTCTAAAACTAATTCTCTTTCTAGATAACCTTCCACCTGAATATATAAAATAGCTGCAATTATGCAACATACTTCTGGATGCTGCCATATGCTGCCTGTAGGCCCAAGTCCCCAACGCGTCCTCCTATTAGTTTGAGACCATATTTCCATGACAACAGCCATTCCTGTATTATCCCTTTCCTCCTCTCCTAGAATTGTTGCAAGTGTCTTCTAACTTAATTTGTTTCTATCCACACCTGAACTAGCTGGGCAAGCTGACAGGCTAGTGAATATCTATGAATATCTGGTAATCCCCAACCACCATACTTCATGGATATTTGTGCTTTTATAGCAGAGAATCTCCTCCTGGTATTTCTACAACCTTAAATATATTAGACATTATAGCTCTACGAACGTCAAATGAAACTCTGGGAATGGCAAATTTCTCACTGTAAATAGTACGCATGGTAGTACCATCACCTTGATATCCTTTATTCTCCCCTCCCTGAAATAGTCTGATAGGTTGCAATCTCCCAGTGCTTGGACATTTCCAGAAGAAGGGACAAATTCTTATCAAATGATTCCATTCAGGTTTTCCCCACCAGTAGTCCTAAGTTTTATGGAAAATAGTTTATATTGTAGTCCCCAGAGGAGTCCATTTCCTCTTTGTTCTCAAAACTTCAGTATAACTGATTCATGGGCATTACAATAAAAATCAGAGTACATATCAACTCTTGAAGTATAGCTAATGTCTCTTCCAGTATACCTCTTAAATCACTAGTAATCAGCAGTCATCTGCAAAAAATAAAATTCATGCTAGATACCTGCATTTCCTGTTGTTTTCTCCTAAGCAACTCCTCATTTTATAGGCCAATTCTTCCACAATTAATAAGAATAATCTTGCTGTCAGTAGACAGCCCTGTCTCACCCCCTTGTTTTGATAAACTCATATTTATTCATACTCTAAAAGTGGGCCTTGTTTAAAGCCATTCCAGTCATTTAAGGAAAGGTAAATGTCTTCCATTATTTTAGCACTCAAAACAGAAAGCTAAAGTTAACAGAACCCTGTGCCTTTTTAATGGCAAGCAAAACTATCCTTGCCCCATACCATTTCCCCCATACTGATTTAAAAAAGCTGCCAGGTTCCACCAGTTTGTTGCTACTTCCCTGCCTGAAACAAACCCATTTTGTTCTACTTTGATGATAGTGGAGAGTATCCTCAGCAACCTCTTTTCACTTTTGCCAGATACTTAACATCAATATTAATCAACTTAAATTGGTCTAAAACTAACTTGTGGGCAAATGTCTGAAGTTTTTGCTAGTACCACTATCACAGTTTCATTACTGTTGGGCATAAATGCCATGGGGTGATACAAGGTGATATTTCTTTTTTCTGCCCATTTATAGAATTCTCCCAGGAAACCATCTACCTCTGCTGGCTTATTTCATTTTAAAATCAGTATTGCCTTTGTGGTCTCATGCTCTCTCATATTGCCAGTTACACCCTCTGTCTCTGTGGTCTCAAATACATTACACAAAGGGGTATCCCTTCAGCCTGTCAGTGGGCATTTGTATTTTGACTATTTACCCTACTTTACATCCTCCATACCCCTTCATGCTACATTAGCCTTAGAGAATGAAGGCTGCAATTAAGGTAAATTGATCACTCCATTCCTTGAATAAATTCTTAAAGTACACCTTCTATGCTCTCTCATCCAGTACCAGGGCATATACAGTCTAACACTGGTCCACTAACACAGATGGTGATGCTTTCACATCCACTGATGAATGTTAATACCCAGAGTACCTGCAATAACCTGCCTTTGGTGTAGGCCTGAGTGTTCCACTATAACCCTATTTTGACTGTCAACAAAATTAAAGCAAAATACCTTACTAACCACTTGGTAACTTTTTTTTTGAGTATTGTAAAAAAAAGGAGTAATTACATTCACATTGTAACACTTATATAAATATAACAGGTAAGCTCTTTTGATCCACTTAGAAAGGTTTTTATAAAACCTTGGGATAATGAAAGTCAAGCTAGGATAAGTACGCACCCTTTAAAATCACAAGGGTCAAGGAAATCAAACACAAACACCTTAAAGAGCCCCTTACAAATGAAAATCTGGTTTTATGTATATGCGTTTCATTTGTTTTAACTTGTTGTTCTTCTTTCGGCTTTTCCCGGTTAGGGGTCACCACAGCGGAAGTCCGGTCCACTAATGATTGGCAGTAGATGTTTTACGGGTGCCGAGGTGCCAGCTCGACGCCCAACATTTAACAAAGGCACGCCCATTCTACGCATGTCTTTTGAATGCCTCTCAACCACGGGGAGGATATGCAGACTCCACACAGAAGGCGTTCCCACCGAGAATCGAATGGGAGAACCTCTTGCTATGAGGCAACAACGCTACCGCTGCAACAATAAACTTAAAATAAGGAACATGGGACAGCTTAATTAACTGTCATACCTCTTAACTTCTTAGCACAAGAAATCTGAACAAAGCCTAAAATAATGGGGGGGGAGGCCCAAAAGTGGTGACCGATTTTAAATATTAGTCTTATACCCTTACAAATTTTCTAGAATAACAGGGTTTGTGTTAGCATGCATTGCCTGAAGGATATGAAGTCTGAAACTCATATGTATGTCACTATTTTGTGACTTCATTCCATAGTGGTTTGCCAGAAAACGACAAATTTTATGAGGTACAGATCAAAAATATGAGGAAAAAATCTGGACATTCTGCAAAAAAAATGGGCAGCTGAGAGTTATGGTAATGATACATGTTTGTGACCAACTTATGTACTGTACCAAAGAGATGAAAATGTGATTTTTATTTGATGGATATTTATTTTGGTTTGAGCTTCATGATAAATAAGTCTGGCATCCATTCTAAATGGGATGAAAATGCTTACCTGTGGCAATCATAATAGTGTTGTAACATAAGTGTACTTTGTGGTGCTTGCTAATATTTCTTCTGTGTGTGTCAAACTGACATAAATTGTGCATCATTGACAGTACAACTCTGTCATAAGGTTAAAACATATTTTGACAAGATATATAACATCATTGGAGGGCTTGCTATTATTCATGAAGACTCTACCACCCTGACATTCCAGATCACATATTCAGCAGTTTTCTAAATATATGTAAGTAAATCAAAATAATTAAGTTTGTTTATGTTTGTATCCACCAGACTCCCATAGTGATGCTGTGGAAGGCCTCCTGCAATGGTTTGCATCTAACATTAAGTGAACCTATGATCGAGAGATATGTCACATAGTGGGAAGCAGTTTTCAGACCACTTTTCATTGTCTAGCTATGCAGTTGTGCTCTTGACTGGCACTGTTAGTTCTGTTACGTACTAGAGCAGACAAAGCATTCTTGATTTGATCTTTGATTGTGCAATCTAACAGTGCCCACATCTGTTGTTTAGTAACCATCCCATGAAGGGCATCATTAATCCATTCCCAGAAACACTGGGACTCATATACTTATCAGTGAGCCTGGTGGTTGCCCCGCCCTCAGAACTGTCCACATTAGATAGAGGTGTATTCACTTGCTGGCTCCTCACCACACACTGCGGTTGTCTTTTAAAAGGATTATCTTCTTCCCATAGTCTCCAAAATTTTTACAGCTAATAAAATCTTTCTCTATTACATTATATGTTAAATTGGAAACTACAGTAACAAGATGAACTACCTTTCAAAACAGTTTGTATTTCAGCTTGGGTAATGAGACACTCTTGACTGTCTTCATGAATGCTGGCTACTTCAACTACCTCTTTAGTAAGTCTTTTTATGCACATATTCTTTATTTATAAGTATTGCTGTACTACCTGAATCTAGGGCAGCTGCAGTGGTGCAGCAGTTAGCTTTGTTGCCTCACTGCAAGAGGTTCTCCGGTTCGATTCTTGGCTGGGGTGCCTTCTGTGCAGAGTCTGCATGTCCTCCCTGTGGTTGCATGGGTTTCTCCAGGTGCTCTGGTTTTCTCCCGCATCCCAAATACATACTGTAGGTGGATTGGGCACTCTAAATTGGCCCTAGGCATGAGTGTGTGCATGTGTGTGTGCCTTCTGTGGAAGGTTGGGCGCCAGGCTGGCAACTCAACACTGTAAAAACTCTATTGCCCTTCATGAGCTGACAGGTAATCCACTGTGATGAACCCTAACCGTGTGAAAGCCAGAAGAAGAAGCTGTACTACCTGAATCTCTCAGTACCTGCAGCACCCTGCCACCAATTCAGACATTGCAGTTAATTAGTACTGTACTAGTACAATAACCAAAGACTGACTCAGCTATTCCTGAGAAAATTGATCACATTTCATATGCTTCCACTTATTAGTATCATGCATTTCAGTCATAACAGTTTTCATAGGTTCATAGGTTGGTACTAGGCTATCGGCCCTAGGGCCTATACAAGCCTAACCATAACAATTCCCTGGATATTTCTTTCCACAATATTTACTTCCCTGGACCCCTGTCTAGCTGGGTGACTGACATGATCCCCGGGGTGAATTTCCTATCTCCCATCCAATCGCCAAAGTTCCTTTTGAAGAGGGCCAAGGAGGCACTCTGCTTGACATGTATGGGCAGTCTATTCCAGAGTATGTGGAGTCTCTGGGTCAGGAACCTATCCCTCCAGCATGTTTTGTTCATTGTGATGACAAGGTTTAGATCCTTGGAGCGTGTGGCTCTGAGGGATTGGGATTTCTTTAAGTGAAGCATGTCTAACAGCTCAGGGTTTCACATGGCCTTGTATGTTCAGCAAAGATCGCCTTTGAGTAGACAATATGCCACAGAGTATGGATCGAGTTTTTTTAGACAGTCAGAATATAGATATAACAATGTTACCATTTCTAGTACAAAATTTAGCTATGTTTCCCTTTTCCCCACATTTAACACACTGTAGTCTACAACTGATGTATTCTGGTTGTTGCACAAATTTGACACATGCTTTACTATATGTGTAGACTGTTTATTTGAAGTATAGTTTAATTCTATGACACTGTCTAACAGTGCAGTAACATTTTCAGCATTCTTAGGATCACTTTGAAACATCTACTTTCTTTAAGTAGCAGGCAAGACCTTTTTACATTTGTCAGTGGCTAATATGTTTATCATTTTATATTTAGTATGTTGACCCTCATAATCTAACCACAGTCTCAATAAGTGCTTTAAATTACACAGCTGAGGTCTTACCATTTCTTAGCAGAACATATTCAGATGTGAATCTTTTGAGCTTGTGTGCCAGATGTAGCACAACTTCTGCTTCATGCCCTTTTTACTTTCTCATAGTCCTGATATTCAGTTCCTTCCATGTCAGTGAAAGCATTTAATGGTTCTCCAGTTAAATGGGTGGATTGGATTCTGGCCCACTCTGTCTGGTCCCATCTCTCCTGTTGGTTGTAATGCTCAAAGGTTACCAAGTAAGCCATATGTCTTCCTCAGTGGTCAGCTGTTTTATTGGTAGAAGACTTTGGCACTGCTTTAGCTTTGGTAGTTTTCAACATCCCCTCATATACAGACACAATGGGTTGTAGCATTTTACCACAGTTGTGATCTTAGTGAAAAAAAAACAATATGCAGAAGCTCCTAGCACACACTACAGAACTGTTTTTTGTTTTGGGTGGGTAAATTGTCTAAATCAGTTTTGCTAACAATAAACAGCACAGGAATGTTGTCTCTCCAGCTGGGGGAAAAGATGTACAAACAAATAGACTTTGCAGCCGATGGAAGGTATAAGTTCAGGACTTTTGGCATAGTGTGGTATATTCAATTGCAGCACAGTCCATTGGTCCTCAAAATAATGTTTTATTAAACACAAGGAAAACTGCTGGTTCAAACTCTTGTCAGGTAACATGGAACCAAATAAAGTACATGCTCGGATAAAGATTCAGAGAAAATAGCTCTCCATGTAGGTTACAGTGCAATCCAAAGATCTGTTCTTCTTTTTGGATTCATTGTAGAAAAATGTCCATATTTTTATTCAAAGTACTTATAAAGTCTTGACTTTACTGAAGCTCTTTACCAAGTGCTGTTGTCCTGTATATACACAGTATCCCTCCGAAAGGGACTATCCTCTCTGACTGTCATGGCCATAACTCTCCTTTTTTATACAACACTTTAAACTTTAATAGTACAACTGGCTTCATTAACAAAAATACTATGGGAACCCTCTCTAAGTAATACAGCATCTACCTCTCTGTCTAAACAATATTTATATTATGGTTTCAAAGAAACAATTGCATTCACATTATTTACAAAACCCCTAGTTACCACATCATTTACAGTATTTCACATCAACTAGGCATCAGTTTGGCATATACCTTTAATGAAGGACCGCCACACTATAGTATATGGAATGATAATGTCAAGGAACTTTCTAGATGCATTGCAGACTTGTGATCTGATCAGCAGCATTTTCTGCCTACATTTAAGCAGGAAGATTTCCATAAAAGTAAAGATAACAGACCCTTGATATCAGCAGCAATAATGAACAGTCACATGTGACTATCTCTACCCAGATATGCTTAAAAAGAGAGGAGTGCTTTAGTTTATTCTGAGGTGGAGATCATTATGTGACTGTGGGCTTTTCTCATTTGTAGTTTCATTTCATAGGAGTTACAAGGCAGCTGAGCCATGAGGGTGAGGCCTTTTCTGTCTTGCCAGTACCCACCCTTAGTCCTTGCCTCTCTTTTCAAGGAGTGTCAGGCCAGTCATACCAGGGGTGAATTTACAAGTACCCATCTAGCTGTTCACTGCTTTTTAAGGACAGACCATTCATTACACTGCTTAACCTGGAGAGGGAGTCTGTTTGCAGATCTATATCACTTCAGCGAAGTTACAATTCGGCGAACAGCATTTCATCGGAAATGCCGTTCATGAAAATCTGCTCTTGTGGGGAGCTGACCCCCTCCCCCACACTAATTATATATACGAATTTATAGATTGCATGGAAAGGGCAAATTTCCTGATACTCACTGTATCGCAATCTTAGTATGAACGGTTTGACGAACAGCACATTCGATGTAAGTGAACCGAAAATGACGTTCATTGAACTGGATTTTCTCTGAATTGATATAGACCCCTGTTTACATGCAGTGTCTGTTTCTAAACTTCTTTGCAAATATTCCAGCAGGCCAGAACTGTTGTGTTTGTTAGACTGGCAGAGCACTGAACTCCATTAATGCACAACCTTATAATGCAGATTTGCTGTTTATGTCTGTTAACTCACTGAAATTGCAAATAATATTCACTCCCCCCTCTGAATTTGTTTAGAACCCACAATTAATGGGTTAGTTACTGGGAAGATGTTTCATACATTTTAAACATTTTATTTTCTTTTGAATCTCAATCCGTTCAGATCATAGGTCCTAATGGTTGCGTCATATTCAACTAATATCTTATGGGGCTGTTAAATAATGGCAAATTGTTTCATAGCACGTATACTGAATATATACTAAGATGCAACTTTTTCAAATTTTAATTAATTGTCAGTTAATGCTCTCAAATAATTGAAAATAATGGTAATGCTCAAATTATTTACAGTGTAAATCACAATGACTTTTTTAGTGGTTCTAATCTCATTCTTTTAATTTAAATGCCCGTAACATTTTTATATGACTATACATGAAGTCAGACTCACATGGGTGATGCAGGAAATTTCTAAATCATTATAAGGTTTTTATACCTACTTATATACTGATGATGCATTGTATATGGAAATGTAATACACTGTCTATTTTGTGGACTATTGATGTTCATTTGAAAATATCTCGTTTTGCATGACAGATTCGAAGTTAGCAGCTTATGATATTTATTAAAGAACTGAGATTCCAACAATGAATCCCTGAGGAACTCCTTGAAAGAATTTTTATTTTTCTCCATCCCGATTTGCATTGTATGGAACAACTTCCATTTCTAGCTAGTTCTCTGTCCATCTGGCCATTATATCTGATGGTATTGTGGTAGACAGAGTTTTGTTTTCAACTGTTATAGTCACCAAGTATAGAAGAGTGGTTAACATTGCTGCCTCACAGAATTAGTTTTACAGCTGAGATTGCAGCTAGGGTGTTTTCTCCTCCCTGTGTACATATGGTTTCTGCAGGGTGCTCCATTTTTTCCCACAGCTTAAAGGTGTGCTGTATGTGTGTGCACACGAGTGGGTGTGCATCCTGCAATGGGTTGGAATATCATTCAGGAAAGGATTTTATGCCTTAGACCCACTGGCTGCCAGGGTAGCCTGTTACTCCCTCATGACCTTGCATTGGATTGAATGTGGAATTGGACAATGAATGAGTGAATGAATGAATGAATGAATGTTCCCTTGTCTAAACAAAGTATGACCACTATAATAATATCAGCTCTTGTTGTAACTGAGATTGAGTTAAGTTATACTTTCATATAAAAACTGAAATCTATGTGTATTTGACACTGATGGGAATGACGTAGACCACGTGAGCCTTGTGTGTTTTCAGACTTACCGTTACTAATATGTCAGTGTCTGTTTTCATTAGAGGAAATCAGTTTAGATATTCTGTTGCCACCTTGCTGGAGTTTCTATATGGCTAATGCCTCTGGTCAGTTTTAAGGTCTTTACCTTGTCATGATGGAGGGAGTTGCAGACTTTTGTAATCTCTACTGCTGTGTTGTCCAGTGCTTTTTGATCTTTATAGGGTTGCACTTGGCGAATTGGTCTGAGAGGAGGGGATAGATAAACAGCCATATAAAGTTTAACCTCTCTCTTTGAGTCATTTAAATAATCAGAAAGCTTTGCTCAAAATGGTGATACCATAGTCACCTTGGAAGTCAGGCCTAGAGGTGTTGCTTGCAATGAGTGCCTTTTGACCAAGTGGGTTATATAGCCTGGTTAACCTCAGACTGAAAAGGCTACGTGGTACAGCTGTGCTGGTCCACCTGCTACAAGGCAGAATGTGGGGTCAGCTGTAATGCCAGTCTCATGGCAGTCAGCTTCAGTACAGACTAGGAAGGATTAGAGACTAGAAATGAAAACACACTTCTTGTATATGGACTATATCTTTTCTGGCATGGACGGAGCCAGAGATTGTGCACAAAGCTGAAAAGCACCAGCAAAATATATAATTTGTAATATCTCCACTCACAGCAATAGTCCTAGTACCAAATTTCTTGCTAAGGGATTACGTTTCTCCTACTCTAGCACTATTCATTGAAAGAGACTTAAGGAAGGTGCAGATATAATTACAAGGTCCTAACAGGGTGTCATACAAATGGACTTGGTATCACTCAGTGAAAGTTTCGTCACAATGTGACTGAGCTGTAAAAAGGACAGTCTGTATCTGTACATATTCACTTATGCATTTGACTTTCTAGTAGACCACAAGTTAAGTTTTTGAGAGAATACCACTGTAGTTCTACATGGCAAATGTAATTGTTTAACTAGATAATGATAGAAAGGCATGACTGGGAGTCATGGCATACCTGATTTGAACTTAAGAGAACTGTTACTAGTCTTTTGAATTTGTAATGGATTATCCATAATGAGCACCATATTAAAAAAAAGTGTCTCATAAACTCTACCTTATCAATTGGATATCTTGTGCCAAACTCTGATTATGGGCTTTATTACAGTGCTATCAAAACTGGAGTCATGCTTTTTGGACACCCAGATCAAGAAATTTTGTGAACTTCCAAATGAACTCCACTTTGGCAGAGAGGTGTTTAGATGGCTGGTGAGACAGATGGTTAAACTCAAGACACCCAAACATACAGTAACATGGTCTAGAAATGTCCACCAGATTATTCTGTGGATGATGAGTTCAAATCCCATTTCCAGAAGACCTTCTCATGTAAAGCAGGGCAGGTGAAGAAATGGAGTACAAATGGTTCCTGTTCAAGACCTAAGTAGCTGAAGAGATAGCAAGGGGATGTGGCTGGAACATGGTTTGTACTTATCATGGTGTTGATCCTAGGACACCAGCAGTGTCATAAAGATAAAGAAATATCCCTTCGGTGCAGTGCTAGTACAGAAGTCTTCAGATATGATCAACTGGTACCAAGAGGCCATTTATTCTTCAAATACTGTGGTCAACAACTCAGATGTCTTGTGTGTGGAAGAAGTATAATGTGGTTATGGAGAATTATATTTTGGATATAGCCTCAAGGATGTTCTACCAAACCATAAAATTGTTGAGTAATGAGTAAGAACATGGCATTTCCCAGGATGTTAGTAAGAAAATACTTTGATGAAATCTGAAACCTTGTAGTTGTGACCTCCTTTGAAGAAGCAGTACTAGATGTAATTGGTGGGAATGAGTCCATTTCCATAGATGTTTCACTGATTAAATTGTTTTGCTAGAGGAAGGCTGTAAGCATAGATGTGATCTCTTTAGAAATGCTGAAGGCACTGAATGTATCCATATATTCATCAAACAACCCCTGTTCCCATTTTTGCCAGTGGTTTGGTAGTGTCACATTAGTGTTAACTATCATCTAGAGTAAATGTCCACACCACTGTATAGATAACCCTGCCACAAATGTTTGTCTATACCACACACACACATATGCATACTTAGACCTATGTCCAGTTTAGTGTGTCCAGTTTACCTATTGTATGACCTTGGAAAATGGAAGGAAACTATAGCATCTGAAGGAAACCCCCAAGAACACAGGGAAACAAGGAGACTCCACACCAAAAGGCACCACAGCTGAGAATCAAAACAGAGAAGCTCTTGCTCAGAGGTGACAATGCTACCTGATGCACCACTGGATGTCTTTGCTTAATGTGCCTGTTTGTTGCATAGATAATACCACTAGAAAGATAAACTGGGCTAGTGGTTTCAATTTTAAAAACACAGCAACAAACAAAGAATCCTGCTATACTAGAGTCTTCACTGTTTAATGCTTTAAACCTCCTTGAAGGAGGCCCAGGGAGTATATGCAATCTCATGGACCTCCTTTGAAGGAGGTTTAATGTATCACATAGTAAAGGCTATAATTTATCTGGGGTCTTTAATTTAGGCTTTTTGACTTTTCTGTGTAACATTCTTACTTTTTGTCTTAATCATTTTCAAAGGGATAGGGTGCACATTCCATTTATGGAAAGTTTATGTTTCTTACCCTTCCGGAGAAAGCCTATGCTAGTTATCCAGTAGCTGTGCCTCTGATTTAGGAGCATCAGTGTGGATTCCATCCTGGTCATGGAACAGTGGATCAATTATTTGTCCTTGCATAGATACTGGACCATTTTTAGGGTTTTGTAAGTGTTAGGATGTATTCAATGTGTTAATATTTTTCAGTCAGCTGTAACACGTATCTGTCTTTCTGAAATGGTATTTTTTTCCAAACTGCAGTTGCAAGTCAAGCTGACAAAGAATGCATCTTTGAATATTTATGATACTTAGAAATGGTAATGATACAGTCTTTTAACAGGCAATGCCTGTATTAACAAATACGCTAATACTTTTCTTAGGACTGAAGGTGTGAAATAGGACAGCTTATAATTTTTTTAAGGGAGCTAAAACACCATGATTTCATATTGCCTGGTAACAAGAAATGAAAATTGAACACTCATTTGTTATGAGCCAGTATGACTAGTCATCTCTGAGCCATCTGTGATTTATCTTCTGATGTAGATATTTAATACATCATAGAGTAGGCTGGATTTATGATTGTTTAAAATGCACAACATCCTTGTGTTTAGTCTGAGATTGTGCAATCTTGTCTCCTGTAACAGTCGTATAATTAAAGGCACATTTTGTATGTAAAAAACTTGCAATATATTTGATTGATTCAGAGAGTCTTTCTCACTGGTGTTCTAGAAATACCTAACAATGAAGGTTCCATCAAATTCAGCTAGATAAATGAAGGGACATGGCTGAAATTAAGCTTTTGATAAAAAATGGTTAAAATGATCCACACAGAAAAGTAAGTATGTGTTAAAAAAGTTAGTAAGGAATCATTGTAATAACAGCAGTTCTAACTTTTATGAACCATGCATGAATCATAAGGAAGTAAGAGACAGAGTGATTTGAATTTCAAATAATTTATGCTAAGTAAGAAATTTTCATTTTCATAAATGTATTTAAAGAATCTTCAAGATATTACAAATATTCACCATTCATCAAGTAAGTCTTACTTGTTGTTACATAAAGTTGTATTTGTCTTGCTGCATAGACAGTCATTTTTAAAAACTACAAATATGCAGTAAAGTAGTTATACAAGCAGTGAATTCCATTCTGAGAAGTTTCTGTAGTAATTATCAGACAGTAATCAACAAAAACAAAACTGTCACTTCAATATTTATCAACATATGAATGAATAAAATTTTAAACGAGATATGAGCATAAGTGCATAAAATAAGTACGCTATTCAAAACTAAAATCCAAAAATTTGGAGTACTGTTACAGTTAAATTTCAGGAAAAGGTGCAACACATTTATATTTTCTTGAAAAAGTGTTTAATGTCTTAGATGTGTAGACACTTAGTACAACACATGTCCAAGTGCATATGTCACAGGTGAGCCTCAAACTAAGTAAAATATGGTACATGTTCTATTCCATACAGCTGGCACTGCCACCAGCAATTTAATAAGCATTGGATCATTTTACTTGAGTTTGTATTATCAAAAAAAGTCAAGATATACAATTTATATAGTATGCTGACATCTGTAAATTAATGAGAAACAAATATTTACTGATGGCTCCATGTCTAGACTTCAGAAGTGCATATGTAATAAAAATTATTAATCAAGTTTTCTTTGGACATTATACAACTGACATGAGTTATACAATACCAGTAATGAAATACAGATTTTTGTTATGTATATTTATTTTTTGTGTCAGAAAAGTAGTTTTCAACAAGATGCTGATTTTTAAAGATCCATGCTTGCCATCTTAGTCATTTAACAGATTTATTTCTACAAGGTCCATATTTTTCCAAAATTAAGATTTTAGCCCTTCAAAAATATTTCCATGATATGATTATTTTCTCATTGTTCAGCAAAAAGCAAAACCATCCATGATGTTTTCTTACACAGGGTGAGACTATATGCTTATATATGCTTGTTCTTATTTTTGATATAATGCAACATAAGAAAGCTCAATGGAGAAAAATGAATATGGTCAAATTAACAAAAGTTTATTTTCACAGTTTTCTTTAAAGAAGGAGGTACATTTGGACAATAATAAATCTGGTAATTTCTAGGTGTATTACTACTATTCTGGCTACTTGACAGGTGGGTTGCAAATTCTAATTCCATTTCCAACTGCCTAAGGTGTACCTGTAAGTAGTAATAACAAACAATTGTAAGATATCACTAGAAGGGACAATTGTGTTCAATTGGTTTATATGTTTAATAGGCAAACTTAGTTCAATATACAAACTGCAGTACAGTGAAACAGAATTTATATGGTACTAGAGAATATTTTCCTTTTGCTGTTTTTTTTTCTTAAAATGTAATAAAAAAATATTAATAAAACAACAAGGGCCCAAGTATTCACAAAACACACATCACTTTACAAATTATTTATTGCATGTCCACTGAAAGCAAAGTTAACACTAAACAGGTACATCAAAACACATTGCTACCTACATAAAATGTCAACAACTGCAGAATAGTTTTACATTGCCAGTATTAGTCAAGTAAAAAAATAAGTTTGCACTAATAAAAAAAAAAATAGGGTTTGGATCTTGCCTAACTAGTAGTTATTGTTCTAACAAATAAACACTTAAATATCTTGTACTGCATGGTAACATTCAAGCAAACATTTCATTTCCAAAAGTTTATCAATCAAAAATGCAAACAAATATTTATGATGTTCATCAGACAGTTCATAAATGCATCAACTTTCAGAAAAAAAATAAACATTAGAAATTTTGGGGTAGAAGTATAAAACCCGTCATTCCTGAAGAGGGGTGGTATATTTGGTGTATGTCAGAAGATCGAGTTTTCAGAAACTTGAAATTTATATGGTCAAGACCATATGATCTAGTTTCTGAAAACTTGGACTTCAAAAAAAAAAACACAAAAATCTACCCTTTTTTTCAAATTTTTGCAGGGGGCAAGCCCCCCTGCACCTCCATGTGGGAAGCTGTGCCCTCCACATCCCCTACAAATCACACTACAGTAAGGAAAAGGGTAAATATCCCTACTCTCACTGCACCATGATATCCATTCAAAAGCTTTGGGTTTTCAAAAATTTGATTATATGGTCTTACCCATGTGAATTTTTTTTTCCCAGAAGGTATTTTATTATTTTCAACAGGGAGTATCAAACAATAATTAAACTGGTATACATAGCGGATAAAACAAAACAGTTATAGATTCAATACAATCCTTAGACTCTACCTAACTCTTTCTAATACAACTATAAAACATATATGCATATATACAAATATATAATCATTGCTACTGCCTCTTTGATAAGGGGCCAAACCAGTTCCAGTGGGAGTCCTGGTAGTTTAAGAGGGGGGCCACACTCAACAGGGGAATGTCTATATGGGGGGGGGTGGTTGCAGAAACTCTGTTAAGTATAGATCTCAGTAAACTGCATTTCACCTTCTGACCTTACCCATGTGAATTTTGAGTTTGTGAAAACTGGATCATCTGATAGGGACCCATATATAATATGTATTTTAATTTCTTCTATATTTGAATAAATTAAGATATTACTACTTCTTATCAGTGCATTGTGACAATAGCTAAATTGCTTCTTGCATGATTTTACTATATATATATATATATATATATATATATATATATATATACATATATATATATATATATATATATATATATATATATATATATATATATATATATATACATATACATATATATATATATATATATATATATATATATATATTTTTTTTTTTCTAAGATTACAACTGACAGCAAAATATTCCATTTCTGCAAAACAGATTTTCATTCATGTGTTTTACAATGGTTTTTTTCCAAAGTCTCTTGAGGGAAAATGCCACAAAGTCTGTTGTAAATAATAGTTCAGTGACATGAAAAAGCCAGCAATTAAAGACATTTGACCACAAATAAGTGACAACACAGAAAGTAGATAATTAAAAATATGACATGCATATCACAGGTTTAGCCATAACAAGGCCTAGTTAAATGTATATTTAAGCATAAGAATTGTAAAGTTACTTTTCTGCTAACAGTAAAATACCTTGAACTAAAAGGTAGTAAATCTACTTACAGAATTAAACATAATGCAACAGATAAAGTTAGGTGCTTATGTGCTTTTTATACTTCTGCATCTAAAGTAATGTTCACCCAAAATATAATACTTTTAGTAGCTGTAATTTTATTTTACAGTAATATTGACTTAAACCTGGCCCAGTTATTAAAACAGATTCAGTAACTTTCTTCTTTTAATAATAATTATTATCTTGTTAAATTCACAGTATAAATTGATTTTATTAATATTTTGGCATCAGTAAACAGACCTATTTCAAATACACAGTATAATAAATTTCTAACATTGCCAGACAGTTTCCATAGCACACACAATAAGTAAATGCAGACAAACAAACAACATTTTATAAAATTACATTATAGCTCACACTAATCAGATATCAGCTGTATGGGTAAAGTGACAGGTTTATCAAGACAAGTTATATGATTACCTAAATTGCAAGTAGTAACAGTTATTTAATAATACTCTCGAGATAATAAATCAGACTTCATTTGCCACAGAATAGGTTGTACATTAAGTTATGCTGATAATATATGAGGCAAATGATAAAAAAGAAATACTGTCAGGGAATTACAAATTTTGCTTAAAAATAACACTAATGATAAATTATTTTCGTGTTATGTTTAGAAAATTAGCTAAAAATACATTTAAAATGCAAGTTGTAAATGAGTTTGTAAAAGTGCATATACAAATAAACTAAGTATAAAAAATATAGTATCTTGGCATCAAAAATACTATTATATTGTCATATAAATTATTTCAAAACTATACAAACTTTGATTTGTTACCATATTTAAGGAACAACTCAAGACTAAAGTAGAGGTACATGCAAATACTTTATATATTGCCTAATAGAATAAATTATATTTTTTCACAAAGTGAAAATTCCATTTTATGTATTACACTAAATTAGCAAGTTTATTTTCACAAGATTTAACATTTGACAAGTACATCATGATATGTAAAAATGATTTAAAACCCACCCCAGGATTCAATAACACCATTCTGAGTGAACAGACAGCACAGACACAACTCACACAGTCTTCCTCCTAATTTTAGTTTTCTACTGATATTCTTGTAGCTTTAAATACTGACAGGAATTCATAAAGGTTACCTCAAAGTGTACACTTAGTGTAATCTTTCTGAGTGACTAGAAACCACAAAATATGTGATATGAATGTTCTTGAATACATATGGTGTACACTTAGTGTAGGCTTTATTAAATATAGGCCACCAATGTTTTGACATTTAAATTATTTTAATATAACATTTTTATTTATAAAACAGCAACTAATAAAATTATTTAAACTCACGAAGATTTTAAAATCAGTGTATAAAATGATTATGTAACAGCTACCTATTATTAAAAGTGCAAATTTGATTTAGTATATTACATATTATATATTACAAACTTAAGGGAGAATTGTTAAGATATACTAAATTATTTTCATGTGAGATATAATATTTATCTGTCACTTTGAAATGGATTTTGTATGTTTTTCCTAACTGTGACTACAAGTCATGCTTATATATAATCATTTTCAATGTGCGCAAGGCATCTTTAAATAATTCTAATAATTAAGGAACATGGCAACAATGCAGTCTTTAACAGGCAGACTGTGTGTACTTACAAATGTGCTAGTACATTTTGAAGGACATAAAATGTGAAGTAGGACATCTTGATACTTCTTGAAAGGAGCTAAAACATCTTGATTTCATCTTGGTTGGTAATAAGAAATGAACATTGCGCACTCTTTTGCTGCTATGAGCTAGGCTGACTAGTCATCTCTGATTTGCCTTATGTAAATAATGGTAAATATCATAGAGTGTGATGAGCTAATGTCACTTTTTCTGCTGCCATAGACTTGCCAGGATCTGAAGTGCCATTATTGCTGGTTTGATCATGCCATGTTTTTTCAGGCTGATTTCTCCCCAAAGTAACATCTTGCTTCTCTCCAAGCAACAGATTTTTCTGCCCATGCATGCTTTGCTTGATGTAGTGCTGGCATAAAGAAGCAAGCATAACTACTGGTTATTTTTAAGAGGGGAACAATATGTGCCATTAGGCATAATGATATGAGCATACAGCATCAATGTTCTCTGAACCTGATTGATGAAATTATTTCTCACCACTACACTAGGAAGCCTATTTCAGAGATAGGAGGGAACATTGGGTGAGAAGTGTATCTCTCAGCACGCATTTTTCTCCCTGGTAGATCATTTCCCCATAAGGTACACATTTTGGCATGCTAAAACTATTAAATCTCTTTTAAAGTTTTAGCTGTGGAGGCAAGACAATATTACCTTCATGACAAGGCTATACAAGGAATTGTCCACTACATTCATAGGATCATAGGAGATTGCTAGGCTAACAGCCCCAAGGCCCTTACAAGCCTAGCCAATTTCAACCCATGTTCCCAAGGGTGTCTAGTTTAAGTAGACACTAAAATCAGCACCTATTGCCCCTGTCCAAGAGGGACACAGGTGGAACTCGGGGTGAATTCCCGGTTACCCATCCAATCATCCAATGTATGCTTAAACAGGGCTTTGTTTAACATGAATGGAAAGCCTGTTTCAAAGGTGGGGCAACCTCTGTGAGACAAATATGTCCCTCTAGCAAGTTTTGTTGATGTCACACACCAGGTTAAGGTCCTTTGAGCGAGTGACCCGTGTGCCATTTGACTTGCGAATATGCAGTATTTACATTAAAGATGGGTCAGAGACTGCTCTATATGCAAGGCACAGGTCACCTCTGAGCAGTCTGTAGTAATAAAGACCAGCAGGACAGCCACAGCAGTAGACTCCAATTTTAATAAAATATTCAGTAAAAAATCATAAAAGGACAAGCGCTTTTGTGTACAACTACGCTTCTTCAGATCCTAAGCAAAATTAAAACCTATGCAGACTTATATAATAAGAAATAAACAATCAACATGCAAATCATATTATTACTTAATGACTTCATCATGAATCAGTGCTACTATCTCTTCTGTAATCTATGCCCATTTAAAACAGGCTTAATGCTGATGCTGCTATAATTCCTGGATGTTTGAGTGCCTGCAACCACAGATTTCAGTCTGTCCACATAAGACAGATCTTCAAAATCCTGAATTTTCTTCTCAAGGAATCTTTGTGGTCTCTACAATTGCTGCAAGTGTTTGGAAAGGAACATACAAGAGGGAGCCTTGTACTCTGTATTATTGGCCTGATGATGGAAGAGTACAGGGGGTTATAACCTCTTTTTTTTTTCTGGAGGCAATGCCCTTACTTATGAGATGAGCAATATAAAATGCCCTTACCACTGTGGAGACATGGTTATCGAAATTAAGGTTGCTGTTGACCTGTGTCTCAGTTAAAAGTTTATGTTTCTAAAATTATGCAAGATGCACCTAAAATGTCAGTTCTTTGTCTGTTCAAGAACTTTCTGGTTGTGTATGTCAAGAATGGGTAGAACTTTGTTGTTTTGTGACGTTGCACAATCAATGCAAATTATGTATATCTATTTTCATTATTTCTAAACAGCAGTATTAATCTACAGAACTGTGCATGGCAAAATTGTGTGGTATAATGTATTGCAGATGCTGGCATAATTTGTCTGTATGCCTCATAGCTTTTACAATATTAACTCCAGTATAAAAATATACATAGTATTCATGATGCTTTACCAAACAAACTTATCTGTAGAAGCTTTCTCATTATCCAACATATTATAATGCCATTTTTTTAACTAACACCTATGACTTGCATATACCACCCCAGCATGACTGTATCACATTCTGTTTCTTCATAATTAATGTAAATATGGAAAATGTCGTTATTCATCACATTTTGAAAACACTTCATAATAAATGTGGCATAGTGGATCATGTTAGAATGTATGCATTTAGACACTTACAAAGTCATTATGTTTGTTAGAATGTATGTAGTAAAATATATATATTTAGATGCATGTATGTTTTTGTTTGTTGGCATATATACATTAAAGGGTTATGCTTTTCTTAGTTGAAAATAAATAGAATATAATAAATGCATGTTTTGGCATCCTACTGTGTGTGATACATAATATTATGTGCCTGGTACAAGCAGAACTACAGATAAGAATGCCTCCCTGCTTCCTGAGAAACCCTGGTGCAGGGATGATTGGAGACAGGAACAACTCCCTAGTTTAAGTATGTTACATAATTCACCTTGAAACAGAACACAAATGCAGTTTGGGACAAGCTAAGTTGTCCCGGTCCCTTGAGTAAGGGAGTAAAGGGGTGTGGGGAGGGTATAGTGGTAGAAAGGAAGGTAAGGACTGCAGTTGGTTAGGATAGTGGGTTTGTGTTGGTGAAAGGGTTAAGGAGAGAGGGAGATGTAAAAGGAAGTGAGGTAGGAGTAGGTGGGACTTCTGACAGTACTAAGGGTTTGGGATTAGAGGAAGTAGGCACATTTGGCGTGAGTTGGTGGTGTGATAACTAGCTTACGTCCAGACAACCTGTAGGTATCATGGATGAGGTACGCCTTGGATGGTGGGGAGAGAAGGGGTTAGGTGGTCTGGGTCAGTTCCCCCTTTGGTGTTTTCTAGGGATTAGGTTAAGAGGGGGCTGGAGTCTGGAAAGATAGTTTGACCTTACTGATAGGAAAGGTTGATAGAGTACTCTGTGTGTGTGTGTCTGTGTGTGTGTGTGTGTGTGTGTGTGTGTGTGTGTGTGTGTGTGTGTGTGTGTGTGTGTGTGTGAACGGTTGGGGGGTGGATAATAAAAAAAAAAATAGAATAATGTAGCTATAGATAATAAAGTGGATGGGTATAGTGCTAGGCTTACCTGGGTGGGTGAAGTTTTCCTTGCTCCTGTCTTCCGCCGGTCTCCTGGGGATACTTCGGGCCTTGTTTGGTGGTGCCATGCGGTCGAGGGACATCTGTGAGGGGAGGCTGGGCCTGTCCTTAGCTCCGTCAGGTAGCAGGCCATCGGTGCCATGCGGTCGGGGTACAGTTAAAAAAAAAACAGTAAGACATTCCCCCGGTGGTTGTGGTAGGCAAAGGGGGGTTCATCGATGTAATCTGGTCCCAGTTAGGTTGGGTGGTAGCAGTAGATCATCCCCTTGTGCTCCCTGGTGGGTTCGTGGACCAGTTGTGTTAGTTCCTGGGGTAGATGTTCTCCTGGTGGTCGTGGGTGGCGGTTGCTTTGGGGTATAGCGGCGAATCAGCTCCCCAGTGGTCCAGCGTGTTCCTGGCTCCATTTCATTGGTGGTAGTGATGGTGTTTGCAGTTCGCGTCCCTGGGGGGTCTGTGGGTCCATCTGCTCTCCGGTTCCCATTCAGGATGGTGTCATAGTCATCTGGGTGTCTCTCAGTGTATGAGTAGCTTATCCCTGGTGGGTTCATGGGTCCAGTGTGCTCCCGGCTCCATTTTCTTTGGTGGTGTGGCGGTGTTTTCAGTTTGTGCTCCCTGGGGGGTTCATGGGTGTCTGTTTGCCTCTCCGGTTCCCCTTCAGAATGGCGTCGCGGTTGTTCTGAGCATCTTATCCCTGGTGGGTTCGTGGGCCAATGTGTCCGTGTTGCTTCCCCGGGTTTGCGGCTTGAGTTTGAGGGGTCCGTCGTCTTCTTCATCGGTGGTATAGTGGTGGTTGTCGGTCTGTGCTCCCTGGTGGGTTTGTGGGTGTCGGTCGGACTGCTGGTCCTTCAGAATGGCATTGTGGCTGGTCGGGTGTCCCTCTGTCCCAGTTTTCAGTGGTGGTGGTGGTGATATGGCTTCTCTGTCCTCCCTGGTGGTGTAGTGGGTTGCTACTGCCGGTCTTTCGGCCGTTAGGTCTTAGTACCGCTTTTTCGCATGTGCACTGCATGGAATAACCGTTACTTAGATAGAGGATCATGCTGGGAGGGAAGGTAAGTGTGTTTAGCCTTGTTTGTGTGAATGGTGAGGGGATTGGGTGGCTGAGTGATAGGGAGATAGTTAGAGGGACTTAATTAATTAATAATTTTTTTTTTCCCTCATAGATACATAGGGGGAGGGATATTGACAGGAGATAGGCTAGGGTAGGATGGGGTACTAATGATAGGAGGTGGCTGACAGGAGGGGTGAAAGGTGATGGTGGGCATGCAGGGATAAGTTAAGGTGCGGAGCAAGGCAATACCAGGGGTTTGGGGGGATTAGGGCAGTCGGGCTTATAGAATAGTGCTAATATTTTGTTTCTGTTTTACAGATGGCCAAATTACCAGAGCTGAGGCAGAGGTGGCAAGCAATCATGGCCCAGGTGGAGGAGCTGTTCCAGGAGGCAACAACAGCAGGGGTGGTACAGGAACCTGAGCAGACCCCAGGTCAGAAGAGGCGACGAATGGCAGTGAGAACTCCAGCCGGGGGGAAAAAGCAGCAGGCATCGCAGCAGGGGAAGGCAGTGGAGACTAAGGTTCCCAGCACATTGCAAGATGAAGGTGCAGGTAATGGTTTTATTACAACAGCATTGTCGGGGGAACTAGGGGTTGAGGATGGTGGGGTGGGGAGGGATGACGACTTGGCAGTTGGGGATCTCGGGGGCGGTGCGCAAGGGATAGAGGAGGTGCAGAGGCAGCTAGCAAAGGGTGCCAGGTACCCGGTTAGAGATTCTACGGGGGGGTGGGGGGTTCCGGGGACAGTTTGGGCTTGGGCTCAGAGGTAGGCTCTGATTTTGGGCTGTGGTCTGGGGATTGGTTGGCTACCCAGTCTTTGGGGCTGGGGACAGGAGTAGTTATTCTGACTCCGCATATTTTGGGTCCAGTTAAGAAAAATTTGGAAAGGGGATTATGTGGATTTGTTTGAGCTGATTGATGTGGAAGAGGTCCAATGGCTAGTGGAAGCAGAGTCCTCTAATAGTAAGGACTTGTTAGCGGCCTTAGCAGCACTGGGAAGGTAGAGGGTAGGTAAGCTTCGCCCTAGGACATGGGCAGGGAATTCGGTAAATATTTTTTTTGCAGAAGAGGAGGTTAGGGTGCATTATGCTTCCTTAGATGATGCAGTAAAAGTGATTAGGGAATTTAGGGAGCCATGGTTGGTTAAGGTCGACATTGAGTCGGCTTTTCGATTGTTGCCTATTAGGAGGGAGGATTGGCCACTATTGGGATGTGGGTAGGAGATAAATACTATTTTGATATAGCTATGCCCATGGGTTGCTCAGTGGCATGTGCGACTTTTGAGAAGTTCAGTACAGTATTGCATTGGATTTGGCAGCAAAAAGTGGGGACTGAAAAGGCAGTGCATTATTTAGATGATTTTCTGTTGGTGGGCGAAGGAAAGGTAGGAGCACAGGAGGGTTTCCGTGAGTTTACGGTTATGTGTGAGGAGTTAGGGGTACCATTGACGCAGCATAAGTTGGAGGGTCCAGCAAGGGCATTGGAATTTTTTGGATTAACAGTTGATGAGGAGAGGGGATTGTTTTGTTTACCAGAGAATAAAATAGAGAGGCTTAGGTCGGTGATACGTTTGGTGTTGGGTAAAGCTAAGATTTGGATTTGTTCAGTTAGGGAGTTGCTGAAGCTTTTCAATTTTGCCTGTCAAGCGGTGCACCCAGAGCGAGCTTTTTGTAGGTCACCGGCGTACTTACTGAAAGGGGGTAAGAGCAAACACCATTGGGTTAGGGTAACCAAATTGGTGCGGGAGGACTTGGTGTTGTGGAACGGGTTTTTGCAACAATTTAATGGGGTATCTTTTTGGCAGTCAGACTGGGTGGGGCAGGAGGAACTTCAGTTGTTTACGGACACAGCTGGGGGAGCTGGCATGGGGGCCTATGTTAGGGGTTGGTGGTTTGTGGCTGAATGGCCTTGGGATTGGGAGGAGGTATGGAAGTGGGATGTGGCCTTTCTGGAACTGATGCCTATATGGGCAGCTTCGGTGGTGTGGAAGGAGCAATTGAGGGTCAAACGAGTAGTTTTTCACTCAGAAACTATGGCTGTAGTGAGGGTATTGCAAAAGAAGACAGCTAAGTTGGGCTTGTTATTGTTGGTATTACGTAAATTGGTTTTGCAGAGCCTTCTAATAAATTTTTCTTTTACAGGAGTGCATGTGCCTGGTGTAAGGAATGAGATTGCTGATAGCTTGTCCCGATTTCAGTTTCGCAGGTTTCGAGGGTTGGTTCCATGGGCTGAGGAGGTGCCAGAAATCCTGCCAGAGGAGGTGTGAAATCTTGGGTCGATGTAGCCAGGCGGTTGGTATGGCATTCCTGGGCCCCTTCTACAAGGAAGGCATATGGTAGGGCTATTTCTGATTTTAATCAGTTTATTTTGCAGCTGCCAGAAGAGGAAGGGGTATGGTCAGAGGAATTACTACTGCGATATGTAGCTCATGCTTGGGGGTTAGGCAGGGCCTTGCAGACGGTTAAGGTGGATTTGGCTGCAATTAGCATTTTTGCTAAGGTAGCGAGGTTGCAGGAGTTTACTAAGTCTTGGACTTTAGGGCGTATGTTAAGGGGTTGGGGTAGAATGGTGGTGGAATGTAAGGATACTAGATGGCCAATTACAAGGGTTATATTGAAAGTTTTGTTGAAAGGGTTAGGTTTGTTGCAAAAGAGGTCTATGGATTATTTTATGTGGGGTACGTTATGTACATGGTTATATTTTGGCACTTTTTGTATTTCGGAGTTGTTAGGCTCATTATATTGGAAGGATGTCATTATAGGTGAGGGCGAGGTTACTGTTGCATTAAGGAGGAGTAAGACAGATCAGTTGGGTAGGGGATGTGTGGTGGTGCTTAAATCGGACAGGAATCATTGCATTTGTCCAGTAATGTGGGCAAAATAATTTGTGAGGAGGCAAAAGGGGAGTGTGGATCAGTTAATGTTTTGTTCAGTGGATGGGAAGGTGGTGTTGCATAGTAGATTCATACTTTTGCTGAGGAAGGTTTTACATTGTATGGGATTTCTGGCAGAGAGGTTTGCAGCTCATTGTTCAGGATAGGTAGGGCTTCAGATTTAGCTAGAGGGGGTAGTTCTACTGAATTGATTAAAAGGGTGGGGAGGTGGTCTTCAAATGCATTTTTGTCTTATATTTGATAAGTTGTGGTCTGATGATTAATTTTTCTTCTTTTCTTTTAGGGAAGCACATTATCATCTTGGGGCATTTGTTCATCCAATGGGCAGAGAAGCGTGCTTTAGTTAGGGATGATGGGGTAAATTTGGGTTTAGCACATTTAGGGTGGTCAGTGTCCTGGCATGGTGTTAGGAGGCTTAGGTGTGATGGGTTGTTACATAAATTTGAGAGGGCTAAACTGAAGGTGGGTTGTCCATGTATATTGGTCATTCATTTAGGGGGTAATGACTTGGGCATTGCTCCTAAAAAATAATTGGTGGACATTATGCTGCGAGATTTGATGAGATTACAGGTATTGTACCCAGGTATGGAAATTGTGTGGTCAGAGTTGGTTCTGTGTTTGTGTTGGAGGGCTGCATATAGTCATAAGGTGATTGAAAGGGTTAGAAGGTGTGTGAATCAAAGGTTGGCTAGGCAATTAAGGATTTTGGGGATGCATACTATTGACCATAGAGATTTTGGGGATGGAGAGGAGTCTTGGTATCAGACGATGGAGTACACCTTAATGATGTGGGTCTGGATCTTTTTAATTTGCATCTGAAACTCTTTTTAGAGGATATGATTGTGGCTAAGGTTTAGGAGGGGGAACAGCCTGGGATCAGGCCGGTGGCGGAGAAGAGGGACAGGATTGTCCTCTTCTGTTCCCCCTCTAAAGAAGGTTTATTGGTTTATGGTTTTGGTATGATGTGAGATGAGTAGGTACGCTGACTCTTTATCTGGGTGAGTAGGTACACTGCCCCGGTGGAAAAGGTATCAAGGTGAGTTGGTACGCTGCCTTGAGGTAAAGTTCATCCAGGGTGAGTGGTGACGCTGCCTGGAGATCATCGTTGTTGAAGAAGTTAATTAATGTTGGTTTTTGTGTACATAGTTCATTGTATAATACATTTTAATAAAGGTCATCAAATGTCTTTTTGTGTGTAGTGTAGTTATTTAAGGGGGGACGGGACAAATTAGCTTATCAACAGAATGCATGACATCAAGCAAATTACATCAAAAGACTGCTTATATGGACAGGATCCGAATGGCACAAAAAAGTGTATAAAAAGGACATTGAAACAAAATGATGTTAGAGCTGATCTTTTTGTTAGATCTGGTATTTGTAGGAATACATTTGTTCCAATGTAAATGGAGAATGGAAAGTTATCTGTACTTGCAGTGATAAGCTAAGCTGGAACATTAAAGCTGTAGCTGTAACAGTATAGTACATCATCTTATAAAAATAGGTCATTTTATTAGTAACTGCGCATACGTTAATACAGTGCTGGAAAATATAATAGGTTGGAAGGCTTAGTACATTAATCAGACTTTGGTTTCAGCAGCACCAGCACCATTAAATCATTTTTCAGATCCCACACTGCTTGTTTCACTTGAACATACCCGGCAATTCTTGTTTACTGTAGATGCCACTTTCAAACATCATTCATAATGTATTAATGTCCACCTCAAGCAAATACTCATCACTGTTTGTCTTACCATAGATTATGTACTGATGTTTTCTTCTAACACCCACTGCTTGTGTTAGCTCCTATGAAACTGGCTATACACTCTTGATTAACTGCAGTCCTGTAGAGTCCACAATGATGTGTTCACCATCATAACTCGTCAGCATGCAGGTGTCACCTTGCATCCTTGTTCATTAGTCTGAATAGAGAATAGCATTATTAATGTAGTGTACATTAAATAGGTAACTATTTCTGACTATGTTTCTCTTACCCTTTTATGTTTAGTATAATTCTTTCTAATACCCACTACATTCATTGTCCTCCAGACGTATACTGCTCACTTATATAACATACCGTTTCTGTAATATTAGCCTTAATAATAAAATACTGCTAATATTAATAAGTTACCTGTCAGGTTATAAAGTCATTGTTTTATTAATAGCCACCAGTTGTATAAGCGCCCCCTCCCTTATAATAGTATTGCACTCCATTTCGGACTTGTTAAAGAAAATATGGAAAATATTTAATGCTTCATTCCTGTGTAGAATCACTGTTTAATAATTCCACCCTTGTGCATCACAAATACTACATAGTGTCTGCTTGCAGATACCAATCTGTCCCATAATGAAAAATCCCCATTTATGATATATTAGTATTAATATTAGAATATTTTAAAATTAATAACTTGCACCTAGAAACACAAATTCTTACATTTCTGGATATATTTATCTTACACAGTGTCTCTTACTGTTATTCTTTCTCTAATTGCCACGGCTTGCACAAACTCTACAAAACAATGCTGACATACCACATGTTTGTGCTATTAATGAAACGATGGAAATAACATAATTTCTATAACTGTCTACAAACTGTTTGTGAATACATTTCAATAATTCATGCTGTCCACATCCCACAGCAATAGTATCACTGTCCACATACACAATGCCATGTCATCTTTCACATGCTTCCTTGTTTCCTAATTCTGACCTTACCATTCATGATATATTGCATTTACTATGGAAATATTACTAGCATACGTAAATGCAGAAAAAAGGTGCACACTGTCCCTAAACAAGCTATATTGACCTTCTATACACACATCTATACCAATGATCAGCTGCTTTCACATACATCCTACCTAGATCATCAAAGATAATCATATTATATTTTTCCAGTCATATCCAAAAGTGACTGGGTACACCTTAAATATTTGCTTATGATCAAAGGAATAAATAAATACACAAATAAAGACCCAGTAATGTATTTCAGCTCACTGCTGTCAGAAGTATACACTGTAACTCATTGCAATACCCCCCCTGCCTGTTTAACCTTCCATTTCAAAAAGGAGTGATTAATTGGGAGACATACATGGCCACTAACCTGCAGACCCAAAGATTTCTTGACTTTGTAAATGCAACTGTTCTGGAGCAGGTAGTCTACAGCCCCACTAGGGGAACAAACACCCTAGATCTGGTACACACAAATATGGGAGAGAGTTGCAGCCCCCAGTGTGGTATCCTCACTGGTTAGATCAGATCACAAAGTGGTCTCCCTCGAAATAAAGGTAAATCTAGTCCCCCCAACCTACCCCCAAAAACTTTAAGAACTTCTCTAAGGTAAATTACCCCGGTATAGCTAGTTTCCAAGCTCTCACAAATCCAGAAAACACAGAAATCTTTGTAAAGGTGTACACCAAAGCCTTGTACGATCATATTAACAACTGCATAGTAACAGCTATATCAAACTGAAATAAACCTAGGTCAAGCAGCAAAACAAACCACCCTGGTGGACCCCTGGAATTAATAGATTGTACAACAAAAGAATGAAAATCCTGTTGAGAAGTAAGGGGTATGTGTCTAAACAAATAAACTGGGGAACTATTCAAGTATCTGAAAGCAGACTTTGAGGTAAAACTAGTCTCCAAAGCTAAGTATAACCATAAGGCATTTTTCAGTTTTGTCTGCAATCTAAAGGTCAACACCCAACAATGTGCAGAAATAGTTGTAGATGAAATCACATATACTCAGCCAGAAGATATAACAAATCTGTTGGCCTGCAAATTCAACTCAAATTTTACCTCACCATCACCCCCCCCAGTTCTCCCCAAGAAAAACCCTCCACTATGCCACTTCCATTTATCACCAAAGAACAGGCTGCCACTGCATTCTCTGAAACTAAAAACACGGCTTCAGTGGAGCCTGATGATATACCAGGGTGCCTATTAAACAGCTTACATCAGGATGTATCAGGCCCATTAGGATCTCTGTTTGACTACAGCCTCTGGATTGGCTTTGTCCCCATAAAGTGGAGGACAGTAACAGTCATTCTGTCTCACCTGGGAAATTACAGACCCATACGTTTGACTAATCTTATATGTAAGACCTTTGAATGAATAATCATGTACCTAATAAATAATGATATAGGAAACTTCCAAACATTGGACCTGACTCAATCTGGCTTTGTCAAGAGCAGGCTGTACCTACTGAATCTGGTGTATTTCTTTGAGAAAATCACTAAGGCCATTGATGAAGGTAGAACAGTACATACCACCTACCTTGACCTGGCCAAGGCATTTTACACAATGCCACACTCAGGTATTATAAATAACTTCACAAAACTGGGCATAAATACCTATGTTACCAGATGGATAGACAATGGTCTCATGGACAGGACACGTGGTTAAAGTGGGTGAATCCAGATCCAGCAAGGGGCCAGTTACTAGTGGTGTGCCACAGGGCTCAGTGCTGGGACCACTCCTGTTTGGAATATACTTCCCTGACATCAAGGCTAATGTGTGGAAGGCCTCTGGATGACAAAGTATGGTGACAACTGCAGGCTGAAAACAATCACTGAATCCCCCAGTGATGTTGATATCCTTCAGGAGGCTCTAGATCAGACAAATGATTGGTACCAGAACTGTGGAGTAAAACTAAATGCAAAACTGTTGCTTTTTACAGCATACAATATGCTATTGAAGTATGGGTTTATCCAACATTGACATTTAACCCAATTGTATAAAACTCCTTTGTTTGCTTATTACTGAGTCATAATTGTATAACGTTAAAGACTAATGTTTATGTTTTATTACTGTAAATAGTAACTCTGTGTAATCTTAATCGTAACATAGAGTTTTTCTTCCCGGGCTTCCACTGAAAATGGGTTTTTGACCCAGTGGACTTTCCCTATCATCAAATTTCAATAAATAAATGAATAAAGAAAATTAAATAAAAAATGGATTATCATACGCTTTGGGAAACCGAAAACTACAATAGCACACCCCTGTGAGTTGGTAAACTTTAAAGATTCCTTGCAGACTGCTCTGTTGGAGATGCTGGGTGTGCAAGTTGCAGTTACTAGGGAAATTATTTTTTGAGCTATGATACAAACTTGGGATTGCATAGACATAGTAAGGCCTTGATGAATCTAATTATAATGGCTGCCAAAAAAGCAATTACTAGAAAATGGAAATCAAAGTCTAAACCAACTTTACTAGAAGTAGTAGACATACTAACAGGGGTAAAACAACTGAAACTGGGATCTTTAGAAAAGGGTAGGAGCAAATTACACAGGAAAAAAATGGAAACTGTGGGATTAACACATGCAGAGGAGGAACAATATTTAAAAGAAGACAGGATTTGAAAGTGTTATGTAATGGCTGACTAACAATGACTGGATATGTTAAAAGTGGGTCTATATCATATCATCGAACACTAATAAGTGAAAACACTAAATGGCAAACGTTCATTTAAGCAAAATGTTTTGCTGGGAAAACAACCAGTCATCCATCATCTGGGATTTGCCCTCTTCCCCAATGTAGTGTGATCTCAGAGTTGGTATATTTAGTTAGGGGGTGTCGGGGCACAACCCCCACATGGGGGGGGTGTTTGGCGATGTTTTTCTGTGGTTCGGTGGGTTGGCGAGTACAATGCGTCATTTGCCATGTACTTGACTAGGCCCTTGCAGCAGCTGGAGTGACCTCAGAGATTTCTCATAAAGAAAATACAGGGTGCAAGCAACATGTCTTATGCGGACAGTGTAAAAGCCCTATCCCTTTACTCTGTCTCCTACTGACTATTAAGGAGTGGCGTATGCCAGAACTACAAGGCGCTCACAAATCCAGCTCTGAAGGAGATAGTGTACAGCCAAAAGTCAAACAACAAAAGGGTCACCTGATCTAGGGATCTAAACTTAGAAAGTAACTCAAACAAAACATGATGAAGAGACTGATATGTGTCTCAGAGTTTGTCCCTTCTTTAGAAAATTCTTCCTGTTCATATGAAGCAGAGCCCTTCCTTGGCTCTCTTTAAATGCAGTTTGGATCAATGGATGGGGAATCACAATTTCATACCTGTAAGATACTAAATGCACAGGTATAAATCCAAGCCATCCTCTTGCCCGTAGGGGCCATATATTGGTGAAACTTTGTTTTGCTTTTAAGTTGTTAATTTAGTAATCTCTTATGAACCTATGAATCTATGAACCTATGACAAAGACCAAAAATCAGATTTTTAAATAGTGCTCTTGTCTATTTATAATGTTGCTAGAATAACAGAGTTTCCATTATCAAGCATTTTCTTAAGGAAATGAAGTTTAAAACTCATTTGTCTGTCTGTCATTATTTAGTTACTGCAATCCAAAACAATTTGCAAGAAATCCACAGATTTTACTAGGAGCAAATCAAAAATATGAGGCAAAACTGGGGACAGGGTAGAGCTATGTCTTCTCACAAAGTCAAACACACATACATACACACACACACACACACACACACACACACACACACACACACACACACACACACACACACACACACACACACACAAGCTTCCTCTCATTGAAAAGTGTACACATGCGTATACACACACATATGCGTATACACGTGTATGCACCCACAGGCAGAATAAAGTAAGTCCATCTCAGCAAACAGTCTCTGTAGAATAAATTAAGTTATTGCTGTTGCAACCTAAGTATCAACATAGTGAAAAATTAATCAGTAAAATACCATTCATAGGGATTCATAAACATCAGGTCCACAATCGATGCCAACATGACTCTGCTTACAATGACTATGTGACAAGCCCCATGTCTCATTAAAATGTATATGGCCAAGCAAGTGAGCACGAAGAGCAGTTCCTTGTCATCACCACAACATGGACCTGCAAGAAGATCATGTGATACAAGTGGTTACTATCAAAATGTCGATCGCCCATTGTCGACACCACTAACGCGAACTCCGAACAGCCACTGTTGGGATGTCGAACACCGATATTCCGAAATGCAACATCTCACCCCCCCCGTTGGACCCATGGTAGCACTTGTTTTGTGGTGTAACGGTCAGAAATGTCGACGTTCGGTGTTTTAGTTCGATATCTTGAGGAATCGGCATTACAGCTTTCGCATAAAGGAGTCGACAGTATGTACATTCGATGATGGGCGATCGACATTTTGATAGTAAACTGATACAAGCAGTAGTATTACTTCTTCATTGTTCATGATCCTTGGCGGTAGTTGGCATAAAGAATCGCAAACAGTCAGTCATAAGGCTTGTGTGGTGATGTATTTTCTTAACCCAAGGGTACATATTGTGGAGAAGATAATTTATGGAAGGTAGCAATTGGCATATGATTAAGATAAGAGAGTAGAGGAGATAGTATGGCCACAGAAACAAACATATAACATAAAGAAGGCTGCAAGTGCAGATGGTGACACAATCAGGGATGTGGAAGACAATGGGGGAGGGGTATAAGAGATACACCCAGAAATCAGTCTCAAGTAATTGAAGTTAAAAAATATAAAAAAAAAAAAAAAATTGCAGAATGAAAGCATAAAAGACTGAAAAAGCAATCCACCCTGAGTGGGTTTAATCTCTCAAGCCTCTTTAGTAAGATTCTAACAAGCACTTCATATGCAAGCTGAGCTATGGAAGCAGTCACAGTACAGGCTTTAGCTTTATCCTGTGTTATATACACAGACTGCTGCACAATAATGCTAAGCTCATATGCACGTCTGATGGTGACTGAGGCCAATAAACATAGTAGATGATAGTGGCTGTACTTAGTTGCTGATATACAGGGAAAAGTAACAGTTCTAATGGTTTGTACATGGACATCAGTGGTGCTGTTCACGACCCACTGCACACTGTATGACCACAAAATAGAAATAATATGGAAGCCCTATGGCATGTGTGGTGTGTTTATCTATTTGTTGACCAAATTAAAGGTTAGAAATGGAAGTTTAGGAAGGAGATGAAAAGGTGACATAAATAAGGAATTAGTATTAAGGAGGTGAGGAAGATGAGTTATTTTCTTTGTCAGAAAACCGCCCACTTTTTATGCATTAAGAGAAGTAAAGGTGGGGAAGGAAGTAAGGAAAGTAAGAGGAAGGTGAAAGGGTTGGGTTAAGTATCTGGGGAAGATAGACATGACTTGACAGGATGTGTAGTAATGCAGAGATGTAGGGGGAAAATGATGGTGAAGGAAACATCAGACAAAAATAGTGACAACAATTGTGGGGAAAGATTGATCAAATAGCAAAGGTGTGCATGGTCACAGAAAATAGGGGAACACCAAGTTGGAGAATAGGACGGGTTATGTACAGCTGCACTTCTAGGCCCAATCTCAAATAGTGGATACGGTGCTGGTCAGGGACATGATTCAGTGAATTGCCAGGGGAAGTTCTCTATTTGGCTGAGTCAAGCATCCAACATCCTGTCTGTAATGTCCTGTATGCTTGCTACATGCTGATGGGTGACAGAGTTATCACCCTCACTGGCACTGCTATTAGTGAGTACAATGCTCCCAGCATCTGGTGCTGGACTACCTGTTGTGGGTGATGCAACCAGACCAGGTGGTGTGGAGATGGTTGTGGCAGACTGGGACCCAGATGTACAGGTGGTGCTGCAGCCTGTAGAGGCAGACAGTCCTTTTTGGTGGGGTGGATGCAAGTTGTTCTGTTGTCACATATAATAGTAACATAAATGGAGAGAAGCAAAATAATAAACAAAATAAACATATGTAAGAGAGGATAGTGGCAGAAGTGAAGGAGAGCAAAGTACAAATACAATGAAAGGAAGGTACCCCATACGTAACAATATACCTATTGGGTCAAAAAACATTTCTCAGTTCAACAAGGCTGCTAGTACATACAACTAAGTGTGGCACTTAAACAAAAGACATCATCACCTGCCATCTGACAGATACAGGATTAATATGATAAGCTGTTTAGACAGACCAACAAATAGTTGTAGTCTAAGATGCAGCAATGATCTGAGAAAAAGGTACATATACAAATAAAAACATGGTGTTCAGACTTACATTTCTCTCTTAGGTTATGAGCAAAGGAAACAGACTTCTCTTTTATATTGTGAAACATGACAACCCAACCAATAACGATCTTACCCATTTGCTCAATCTACTGCTACAATTATTATCTTGAGATAGGAAAAAAGTCACAACTGTGTGTGTGTGTGTGTGTGTGTGTGTGTGTGTGTGTGTGTGTGTGTGTGTGTGTGTGTGTGTGTCTGTGTGTGTATGTGGGTGGGGAGATTGAACCCACACTCATCTATGGGAGTAGAGGTTTAACACCCTGAGACAGCTGTCCACATATACATTAGGATACATGCACAGACATGGTGATAACATTGGTCCGTCATACTGCTACCGTTAAGCTATGACAGTAATGACAGAAGTGGCACTGGTATGTCAAAGTTACAGATTTTGGAAAGAATTCCTATTATTGTTAATATTAAGAACAAGACAGTATAAAGCATATATACTCATTCCAACAATCTCTGTGGTGCTCCAGTTATCTCCTGTGCAGCTCCCTCTTACTTTTGATGTCTTCAAATGTATGGAGATAAAAATAGCACTGAGTAGTATCTGTGGATGGCATGCGATAACAGGTTATATGTGTAGCTGAGATATGTTATACTTACAGTATGTAGATGGTGCCTGCTGGTTTATTTAATCTTCCCTTCAGTATAGGAGGTCAGGATTGCACCACCACATTTGACTTTAATGATGATGCCACTGTTACCCTAGCCTGGGCTAAACCTTCCATGCTTCAGTTTTACACTGAGATCTTCATGGCCCTCCTGCAGGAGCTTGTAGTTGTAATCCTGATGGTGGAGATACATAAATATTTTGTCTCTTCTACACAGCACTCCTGTGCTTTTAAAGAAGCACTACCCTCTCCTTCTTTAGGCATGATGTCTCACCTTGGAGAATATCAAGGAAAAATGGCAGAGAATTGGTGCCCAAATAATCTCAAATACCCCATCTGCTGCTCAAGAACGAGCATCTATGGGCAAATCATTTGTGAGATTTATGGCAAACTCAGAAAATATAGCCACTGTGTTATTATGGTTCATAATGGCACTTTAAGGTATGAAGTATGGCAGTCCTCAATCCCTGTGTTTGATGTTAGGAAATCAGGCTCTACAGTGACTCTGTGTCAGATAGTTAAATATGGGATTGCAGTTGCTCCCCTGAAAGGATGGCCTGGACTGCATGGACAGCATGTGTGCATACATGGAGGGTTTCATAGTTGGTTTGGTGAGTGCTCAGAGTATCTTAACATCTTAGAAGAAGTTCAAAAGCATGAACAAATTGTTATTAAATGCAAAAATAATAAATTATATAGACATTAAAGCATATGAAAGTGACAATGCCTATTTGCTTGCTAACACAGGCAATACATTTTCCAAGAGGAATTTTTCTAACTTTCAACAGCCAAGTATGAAAGTTAGACAATACACCTTTAAGACAACTGAAAGGGAACAACTGATGGAAAATGAGAATGAGGCTACTGATAATGCAGGAAGTGAAACAACTGTGGCTTCAGCAGCAGACTTCCTGCAAACTAACACAGTCAATGTTTTTCCTGTGGGTGAATTAAGTAACACTGATGGTCCCACTAATTCCACAGAACTTGGAGCAAGGCCCAACTTTTTTTAAGTTCAGAAAAGGAACAGAAGGCCCCGAGGACCAGAATGACCAGAAAAATGGAAAGGATTCCTTCCGATTCATCCACGGACAATTAGCTGAGTGTAAGATGAACCAAAATAATGTTATAAATTTGTCTAAACTTGACCTCAATTCTGAGCATTCTAAAGTGTTGCATTTGGGTTTAAATTTTATTACAACTAGCAGAGCTGATATTTCCAGCACTGTTTTAGAATTGAAAAAATACACAAGACTGTTGAACTTAAATTACATTTTAAAAGATGTTGAAAAGAATGAAAGAAAATGTTAAAACATTCCGTTTTAACCCACCTTTGTGCACACTTTAAAAGTGTTTGAGAATACTTGTGAAAAACAAGTTAGAAGTTTGTTAGACAATAACAAAACAGGTGTAAATACTACAACTTTACTATGAGTGAAAAATCTGCTCTGCATGAATTAAAGTCGAACAGTATGGTTAGAATTATGAAAAGTGACAAAGGTGATGCTTTGGTTGTGATGGATCAAGACCAGTATAGTCATAGTATTGAAGCTATGCTAAGTAACACCTCAGAATATGAGGCAGCCAGTGCAAGTGATGTATTAACATGTTACCGGAGAATTTATTCTTTTTTGTTTGACAGTTTTATGAGTGGTAATTTAGACAAAATTTCGTAAGATTTTTGTAACATTGAGAATCCCAAGTTAGGGGTTTTGTTTGGAATACTAAAGGTCCATAAAGACCTTAACCACCCTCCATTTAGGTCCATTGTTTCAGTGCCTAATTACATCACAGAATGAATTTCCCTTATGGTTGATTATTTTTTTAAACCCCTTGGTCAGTAAAATGAATTCTTTTTAACAGGACTCTTGGGATTTTTTGGAACAGTTTAGGAAATTTAATGACACCTTTTCTTTTGACCCATGGAAACACATTTTGTTGACCATTGATGTGGTATCACTTTTTATGTGTATTCCGCATGAAACAGGAGTGGAATATGTAAGATAATATGTTGGGCAGTTTTTCAACCTTTCTAATGAGAAGTGTAACTTTTGCTGTGATTTGATAGATGTTCTGTTGAAAAACAATTTTTTTTATGTTCAATAACAAAGTGTATAAACAGAACAGAGGGGTTGCCATGGGGTCTCCAGCTGCCCCTTCATTTGCAAATATTGTTGCTGGGTGGTGAGAACATACATTTTTGGAGCCTATTATGGGTAAATATGTTTTGTTTTTTTAAAAGATTTGTTAATGACCTGTTTTTCATCTTAGAAGGTCCCAACCAGGTGCAAGAGTTTATAGATTGTTTAAATTCTGGTTCTAAAATTTACTTTAGGTGACGTGGGTTTAAAGGTTAACTTTTTGGATGTTACTTTAGAGTGGGTAAAGGTATTGAAGAGATTTGTAAGCAGGATTTATCATAGAAAAAAAAAAAAAAACCTTTACCAACAGTTATCTACACTATAAAAGCTTTCATCCGCAATTTATGAAAGACAACATACCCGAAGGGCAATATATCAGGGCCAGTCGAATGACTAGTGAAGACAGTGAGTTTATTAATGAAGTAGATTTTATCTGTTCACTTTCTTTGGAAAGAGGTTACCATGAATACAAATTAAGAAGTACAGCTAAGTATGTCATGGAAAATTGAATGACACTCTACCCACCCATATTACATGTTCCTTATAGTGGCTCCAAAGTTTTGAGTAAGTCCAACAAAGAAATATTTTTCAATTTGAACATGACTTTGGATAGTGGATTGATGAGAGGCATTATACAGGACAACTGTAAAATTTTAGAGGGTAATCAGGACCTTTTTGCGACGGTTGGCCCCCTCCCCCATATTGTGTATAAAAATCACTATAATATAAAACTATTATTTGAGAGGGAAAAAACAGAGAAAAGGACTTTTTTACACACAAGCCATTTGGCATGCACAAATGTGGAAGTTGTACCATTTGTAGTTACATATTAGAGGGACCTTTTGTAAATTTGCCCCATTTCCACACACTATTCCAGTGTCAGGCCATTTTAACTGCGAAACCAAAGGTGTGGTGTACATTGGGTTATGTTCTCATTGTACTGCATTTTATATCGGGATGACCACCCGGGTGCTCTGTGCCAGGATCAAAGAGCACTACTATAGCATAAAAAAGATGGATAGCATAAATGCATTTTTTAAACACACTGTGAAGTGTCCCAACTACAATAAGTTCCTGTTTTCAGTTCTGGAACAGGGAACACATCATACAAGGGGTGGGGATTTTAAGACGGAGTTGGAACAAAAAGAAGCACTGTGGCAGATCGGGTTAAACTGTGACAAAGTGCCAGGGTTAAATGATATAGTTAACATCAAGTGTTTCTTAAAGAACCTCAGGATTCCTTTCAACAAATAAGTGAATGGCTTTAATAGTTGTTTGTGATGTCACTTAATTGTGGGATGAGGATGTACTTTCTATTGGCCGACAGATATTTTTAAACTGAAAGTTTTTTACTGTTGAATGTATTGTTTTCTGATACAAGGCCATGTCAAACCCAGATTTGATGAATATGCTTCACCTCAAAAAATCTAGATCCGTCAGAGCCACAAGGGCGGGAGACTTAAACCTCGACACGGCTATTAATAGGACGCGCTGGAGGGATAGATTCATCACCCAAAGACTCCCTATGCTGTGGAATAAAATCCCGGTATATGTGAGGCAGAGCACCTCGCTGGCCTTGTTCAAGAGAAATCTTGACCAATGGATGGGAGATCGCAGATATACCCCAGGGATTACCTCAGTGTCACTGCTCAACAGAGGCACAGCAAAATAATGGGTATAGTTCCCCATACTAAAGGGGTGGCGTAAGCCACAAAACTATGGGCTAGGCTTGTAAATGCCCTCGGGCAGATAGCCTAGTATGAACCTATGAACCTATGAAAAGCAGAAAATAAATTGTTTATGCTAAATTTGTGCCTCTTGTTCTCAGTCTAAGTTCCAGTTTTTGTGGCTGTGTGCAGTCCTGCCTGCAGGGTTCCAGGTATTGCTCAAAACAGATGAGACTGCTGCATGATGGTTTAGCAGGTGTGATCATTGCACAAACTGATTCAGAAGCAATAATGAGCTAAGACATAATTTAGCATAATCATCACACCCAGCCAGGTAAATCTGTACATGGGTAAGCAGAGAGAAATGTTGTACCATGGAACAGCTCACAGAGCAGCAACCTCTGAACCTGCTACAGCTTAACCTCTTGGGTTTGACCACTTTTAATTACTGTTGTAGCTGTTGACCATAATAATAAATAAGTTGGACAATACCTTTAAATGCTTTAGGAAAATGTACTGAACATAGTAGTGCAAGGGTAAAGCATTTCTAACATTATTTAACAATTTCCTAAGCTTGAACACCAGCATTTGGCTGGGTTCAAATTTGCCGCAGATGGCTTGCTCAACAGTTATACATTTCTGAATTGCTGCGTCATTTTATCATAACTATATACCTTCTTGGGCTGGCCACGTTATGGTGTCTGGTTTAATGAATCATGTACACACTTTGTGTCTGATCTGCAGATATGGTTGAGCAAAGGAGGTAACCACCCCAGATGTAAGGTGTTAGAGTATGTCACAAGCAGATCTTATTTATTTATTTATTTATTTTTTGCTTACACCTTGTACTTCTCATTAGTTGAGAAGGGGTAGTACTAGATCAGAGATGAGGGGAACCAAAATGGGGAGTGGCATCAGGCACCAGATGAGTCAGCTATCGCTTTGCTAATCTTCACATACATTTTCTTATCATGATACAGCAATGCAGAAGAGGTAGCATTGCTTTGTTGTAAGTATCTCCAGTGAAGGCAGTGTTTATGTACAAGTTCTACATTAGCATGAAGTTTGAAACTCAAATATCTGTCATTAGAAAAAAAAACACAGATTTTATGAGGAATGCACAAATAATATGAAGCAACATCAGGCATTCTGTAACGTCGAAGAGAGCTGACGTCTACCAATGCATCCAGTTGCACTCTGAAGCAGTCGCACTACACCAAACACTGACTCATTATACTTGCATTGTTTTGTAAGACCAGCACCACTCCTCAGCATTGGAAGAAAGTCTCTACAGCATGCTCCAGATGTCCTGGTGATCTTTCTGGGTCCGTCCAGTCTCAAGTACCAATTTCTGCAAGCTAAGTAGTCTCCTTGAAACATTTTTTTCCAAATATATAGAGAATTCACCTCTCTGAGGCTACTTATCATACTGATTAGTGGATATAGTTTATCTGCCTGTGTTCCTGCATGGCCATATTTGCATACAACCCAGAACAATGGGGGTGTGATTATCTGCTGAGTTGTACACTTTTAAATTACAGCTGAAAGGATGGCAGCAACATCATGGTCTTATCAAAATCCAAAAAAATAAATAAAAACAGCTAGCATAAAAAAACTATGAATCCAACAACTGTTTAATGTACAAATACAATAAAATAAATACATGAAGCTGCAAACCGGTTTTGGCCCAAACCTTCTTCGGTACAAACAATATTCACATTAAGACAGAAGTGAAAAAAATACCCCATCCAAACCTATGAATAAATCTAAAAAAATCAGGCATACCCACCTAGATCACACCAATCAAAACACATCATTTAACCCTGGAGAAAATAAAGCCCCTAATTTAATAATCCAAAATCTCTTTTTTTATTCAAAATATCATGCCAGCCCAACCTATTGCTTCCCTTAATACTAATGTGATCAAAAGCAATAAATCTAAATGTGGCTGTAGCATGCTGCAAAACATGTCTGTATAAAGCATTAGACATTCTTGTGTTATGAATATCACTGAAATGCTCAGAAATACACATTTTAAACTGTCTAGAAGTTTGCCTACATAAAAAGCAGAACAATGACATTTTACTAAATTAACAATCCATTCTGATTCACAATTGGCAAAACATCTAATATCATATACAACAGATGTATTGGCAGATGAAAAAATGTTTTATTTTTACAACATGTTTGCAAGCTGTACAATATCAACAAGGGAGACAACCAACCAAAGGTACACCTTCAATAGATTGCTGTTGGCTACAAGATGTGAAGTTTTTTTTTTAAATAGTTCAAAAACTTTCCAATAGTTTTCCCCCTCCTATACGTAAACATATAATGTGTAGGAAACATTTTGACTAGGTCGTCAGTTAAAAGTATATCCCAATGTTTGTTGATTAAATCACAAAACTGTCTGGTATTACTTCCAAACCTGGTAATAAGTCAAACCTTATGACTGATCTTATGGCGAGTCTTATAACTCAGTAAGGTGGTCCTATCAGCAGATTGGGCAAAACACTGAGCCTGATGTATAACAGAAGCATTATATCCTCTGGCCCAGAAACTAGCTACAAGTTCTTCACTTTATTTTTGTAACTCTTCCTCAGAAGAGCATATTCTCTTGAGCCTGAGGAACTGCGACTTGGGAATGTTCAGAATATAATATGGATGACAACTGTCAGCAGCTAACAAAGAATTATACTGAATTTCTTTCTAAGCAAAGAGGTGTCTAATGTACCATCAAACTTTTTAACAACTTTAAAATCTAGAAAAGAAATCTGCTGAATGTCATAAGAAACAGTAACATGTAGACCCCATTTGTTGTCATTCAAATACTGTATACATTCTTTCAAATATATAACATCTGGTTTCCATACCAACCAGCAGTCTAACGTCTCCAAATATCCAGCTCAGGCAAAAAATATTGTGTATCATCATATATCAGTTTGTTCTTCTACATATCCCATAAAGAGATTCACATACATTGGAGCAAAATATGCCCCTATGGCAGTGCCTTTCAATTGTAAATAAAAATCCCCATTAAAATAAAAAACATTCTTGGTCAAAACATGCTCAGTTAGACATAACAAAAATGTATTAAACCCTGGATTATATAGACCTATTCAACCAAAAATCTACAGCTAATAAACCAGCCCAATGTGGTATATTTGTATATAGTGCCTTGATATCTAAAGTACACTTATGCCAAGTATTTTCTAATTGTGTATTAGATAAAATATTAAGAAATTCTGTAGTATCTTGTATTCTGGAATGGACTCACGTTAGTAAGGACTTAAGATACTTAGTGGGGAATGCAGAAAGAGGTTCTGTTAGTGAGTCATGGCCTGAAACAATGGGTCTACCTGGGAGACTTTTGAATTATGAATTTTAGGTAGTACACAAAAATACTGGGGACTGGGTCAATAAGTGTCAAATGATACAAAGTACTTTTAGTAATGATCCCCTCCTCAGAAGCTAAAGATAAAAAAAAGAATCAATGTCTTTTTTAAAATGTAAAGTGGGATCCAATACCGTTTTCTGGTAAAATTGTGCATCCATCAACTGACTCATAGCATCACGTACATATGCTTTCCAGTTCTAGATAACCACTGCACCTCTCTTATCTGCATTATTTATGACCACCTTATGTATAATTTTTAAAGACAATAATGCTTGATGCTGTTCAGGGGTTAAATTTCTCCTAGAAAATTGCTTATCAAAATTGAAATGCAAATATTTCAATACTTTCTGTTGAAAAACAGAAACCTATTCATTGGTGGAGTAAAAGTGGATGGTCTGAATATAAACTGTGTTTCACCCTGTACATTTTATTATCAAAATGCAACATTAAATTCAATTTCCTACAAAAAGATAAAACATCATTAACAAAAATATTTTCCAATACCGTATAAATTGGAACAAACTCCAGTCCCTTATTAAGCACCTCCCATTCAGCCACAGTCAAAGTAGATGATTAAATATTATGCACAATAGATGTAGCATCTATCTGGGTGCCAACAGAGGAATCAATACATCCAATGTGGTGACGTCACCTGGAATGTTTACGTTCAACCCTTCTGGTACCAAAAAGTTTTTATCAAAATCCACCAATGGATTAAAAAGTAGTGTTTTTTAGATACAGAGTCACAAAGTAATTTATACAAAATGGAGACCGAAGGAAGCAATAGTTTTGGTACTTCTTTCGGCTGCTCCCGTTAGGGGTTGCCACAGTGGATAAACTGTTTCCATTTCTTCCTGTCCTCTGCATCTTGCTCTGTCACACCAACCACCTGCATGTCCTCTCTCACCACATCCATAAACCTTATCTTAGGCCTTTCTCTTTTCCTGTTACCTGGCAGCTTCATCCTTAGCATCTTTTTCCCAATATACTCTGCATCCCTCCTCAGCACATGTCCAAAGCAACGTAATCTTGCTTCTCTGGCTTTTGTCTCCAAACCTTCCAACCTGGGCTGACCCTCTAATATACTTATTCCTAATCCTGTCCACCCTCGTCACGCCCTGTGCAAATCTTAACATCTTCAACTGTGCCACATCAAGCTCTGACTCCTGCCTTTTTGTCAATGCCACCGTCTCCAACCCATATAACATAGCTGGTCCCGCTACCCTCTTGTAGACCTTCCCTTTCACTCTTACTGGTACTTGTCTGTCATAAATCACTCCTGACACTCTTCTCCACCCACTCCATCCTGCCTGTACTCTCTTCTTCACCTCTTTTCCATATTCACCATTACTCTGAACTGTTGATCCCAAGTACTTAAACTCATCCACCTTCGCCACCTCTACTCCCTGCATTCTCACTATTCCTCTATCCTCCCTCTCATTCACACACATATATTCTGTCTTAGTCCTGCTGACCTTCATTCCTCTTCTCTGTAGAGCATATATCCACCTCTCCAGGGTCTCCTCCACCTGTTCCCTACTCTCACTACAGATCACAATGTCATCTGCAAACATCATAGTCCATGGGGACTCCTGTCTGATCTTGTCTGTCAACCTGTCCATCACCATTGCAAATAAGAAAGGGCTCAGAGCTGATCCTTGATGTAATCCCACCTCCACCTTAAACGCATCCATCACTCCCATTGCAGACCTCACCGCTATCACACTACCCTCGTACATATCCTGTACCACTCTTGCATACTTCTCTGACACTCCCGACTTCCTCATACAATACCACAACTCCTCTCTAGGCACCCTGTCATATGTTTTCTCTAAGTCCACAAAGACACAATGCAACTCCTTATGACCTTCTCTGTACTTCTCCTCCATCAACACTCTCAGAGCAAACATTGCATCTGTAGTGGTCTTTCCTGGCATGAAACCATACTGCTGATCACTAATCATCACCTCCCTTCTTAACCTAGCTTCCACTACTCTTTCCCATAACTAAAATCGGTACCAAAACACTTTATCCATTCCTCAGGCATTCTCTCACTTTCCAAGATTTCATTAAACAATCTAGTTAAAAACTCCATTGCCATTTCACCTAAAAACTTCCATGCTTCCACAGGTATGTCATCTGGACCAACAGCCTTTCCATTCTTCATCTTCTTCATAGCTATCCTTACTTCCTCTTTGGTACTATTCATTTTAATTATTGATATCATTGAATGTGGGTACTGGAGAAGCATAGCGTGGGGCAACAGAATCCATTAAAATGCATTTTACCCATTTTTAATGCAACAGTATTCCAGTTTTTATTGCACTTGTAGATTGTGCACTATGCTGCAGTTATAGCTTAGTTTGTGATCTTTAAGTGCTGAATTTAGCACAATAACTTTGGGCAGACTTTTTGGTGAGAATCCTTAGGGGTCAAGGGAACTCTCTTGTACAGATGACTATACTTTTACCAGGAATTTGGCAACCCTGCATATAATGTCAAAGGAAGCAATGAGTTAATGTAAGTCAGATGTACAAGCAAACACCATTGCCAACAAATATAGGGTTACAAATAAACGAGTCAGTGGTAAAAAAAAAAAAAAAACTGCACCGAAGCATGGCCAATAAAGCTTAATAGTGCTTTCCCGAACCCTGTTCACTTCTTTGGACTCTAAAATCTAGTACACATCCAAAACAGTACTTAAATAAAAATTCAAAAATTGACCAGCCAATAACATACATCCAATTAATAATGTAGCTCAAACATTTAAAGAAACAGTAACCTACAAAAATGTTAGAACAACATAAAAACAGAAACACAAAGAATTTCCAATATAATAATATCTCAAATTAGATGCAACAGTCAATGACTCAGTCACAAATGCATATATAAAGACTTCGCAAATAACTGTCATGTCCTTTGTATATAGAAATTCTCAGATGTATTTACTGGTCATGAAAAATTACTCCACTTTAGTCGAATGAGTTGTGATTCAGTTTTGTGTACCTGCTGTTGTCCTTCACTTTTGAACTCTGAGCAGGTGCATTTCATTTTGCTGATGTATGGTGGTTGTCCATTGGGCTTATTTATATTTTACTGGCTCATGTCCATTTAGTCAGAATAGATGTCATCCGTGCTGCATCATATGTTCTTCCACACTGTTTAAATTTGAGAAATCTTTTGCTAGCTATATTGCAGAACAGGGCAATATATACTAACACACACTGCTTTATTTCTCTGTGAGCATCTAGTCCATAATAAAAACTGTTACTGACATAAAGCAACATGGGATACCTTCGGACGGGGGCAACACCAAAACTGACAACTCAATAAACAAGTGACTACATACCATAGTAATGCAATTACCCATGGATTTCAGTAAGGTTACTCACTCTTTCAGATGCATGCAGATACTACCAGACCCTGTTTTATTTTTAGAACAGTTTTGCAACAAGTCTGACAAGTTCACTTTTGCAATCAATAGTACAGGTAGATTTGTACTTTAAGAACTTTCTAGTCTGATATCTAATGTGTTTTAAGTTCAATGCATGAAGTCCGATTTAGGTTTAATATCATTCACCCCCTTTTGTGCATCTGCCCAGGGAAGAGAACTCAACCAGTCATACCAGGACATTCAACAGTTACCCATGTCATCCTTTAAAGACCTAATGTCTAGTAAAAACAAAATTGTATATAGCTGCACTATGATTGCAATTAGCATAACAAAGTGTGGCGGCAGTATGCATATGCAATGAATGTGAGTAATCTTACTACTTAAAAGATAGCAGAAGCTAACTTAATAATGTATGTATTATTAGAAATGCATGGTGTTGTATGACTAATTTGGTGTTACTAAATAAATATATATATATATATATATATATATATATATATATATATATATATATATATTACTAATATAGATATATATAGATACATCTATATATATCTATATAGATACATCTATGTAGATCTATATAGATACATCTATGTAGATCTATATAGATACATCTATGTAGATCTATATAGATACATCTATGTAGATCTATATAGATACATCTATGTAGATCTATATAGATACATCTATGTAGATCTATATAGATACATCTATGTAGATCTATATGGATACATCTATGTAGATCTATATGGATACATGTACGTAGATCTGTATAGATACATGTACGTAGATCTGTATAGATACATGTACGTAGATCTGTATAGATACATGTACGTAGATCTGTATAGATACATCTACGTAGATCTGTATAGATACATCTACGTAGATCTGTATAGATACATCTACGTAGATCTGTATAGATACATCTACGTAGATCTGTATAGATACATCTACGTAGATCTGTATAGATACATCTACGTAGATCTGTATAGATACATCTACGTAGATATCTGTATAGATACATCTACGTAGATATCTGTATAGATACATCTACGTAGATATCTGTATAGATACATCTACGTAGATATCTGTATAGATACATCTACGTAGATATCTGTATAGATACATCTACGTAGATATCTGTATAGATACATCTACGTAGATATCTGTATAGATACATCTACGTAGATATCTGTATAGATACATCTACGTAGATATCTGTATAGATACATCTACGTAGATATCTGTATAGATACATCTACGTAGATATCTGTATAGATACATCTACGTAGATATCTGTATAGATACATCTACGTAGATATCTGTATAGATACATCTACGTAGATATCTGTATAGATACATCTACGTAGATATCTGTATAGATACATCTACGTGAATATCTGTATAGATACATCTACGTAGATATCTGTATAGATACATCTACGTAGATATCTGTATAGATACATCTACGTAGATATCTGTATAGATACATCTACGTAGATATCTGTATAGATACATCTACGTAGATATCTGTATAGATACATCTACGTAGATATCTGTATAGATACATCTACGTAGATATCTGTATAGATACATCTACGTAGATATCTGTATAGATACATCTACGTAGATATCTGTATAGATACATCTACGTAGATATCTGTATAGATACATCTACGTAGATATCTGTATAGATACATCTACGTAGATATCTGTATAGATACATCTACGTAGATATCTATATAGATAC